>NW_015505752.1:350568-379175 GCF_001515645.1 Sinocyclocheilus grahami
CCGCAACCCCCCCTCCTGCCTCCCCCACCATTTCAACCTGCACTTAAGGCCCCGATATACTTCAAACGAAATTGAAGAACGAACTGAAATGACGTCATTTCGAACAAAATCAGGCTGTAACGAAGTTCATTTTGAGTTTGTTTTGGCAGTTCGAAACCGCTCACCAAAGCGAACGTTTTGGGGGAGTTCGTTTTGCCTCCTAAACACCTTTGAGCTACCATTGGTCCGTGGCGATTACGCAGTCGGTGGGTGTGTTCTGGAACTCCGCCGTCTTTGACATGCGTTTTTTTTTTTTTATCCCTGGTTCGTTTCTCATTTCACGAAGGCCAGAGAACACATCTTCGTGACTATCTTGCGGGCTGTGCACGGTCCAATCTTGAATGTTTCAGCCACACTTTGTTGCATAGCCCCACAAGCTAGTACTCGGAGTGTCAAGGCCAGTCTCTCCATAGTGGAAATCTGTGTCCTGTGCGTTTTGGCATGTTTCACATATAGCGATACCCTTTTCAAGAGATCGTCAAACCACGCGGCGCACATTCTGAAGTATAAAAAATGCACTTCTTCATCTGTGCTCCGCATTTGCTGAATAAAAAGGGCAAACTCGCCATCATTCTTTCTGTTTTCGTTAAGTGGACGCACATACCATCTGTGTCGCTTGTTCTTGTTCTTTTTCTTTGCCATTGAATAGATCATTGAAACCGTTCTTCTCTCACAGCCGCCATTGTTGTTGTGTTTAGGGGGTACATGCAGGTGGCGTGACACATGTTTACAACCCCGCCTCCAGCAGCGCGGGGGTGTCGGAATGTTCGAAAACAGTATACCGTCGCTTAGCCTTTTAGAACTTCTTTTTGCCCTCAAACAAAGAACGAAAAAGAACATTGTTTGAAGTATATCGGGGCCTTTAGCATTCTCAAATTTCACCAGAACTGCATTGGTCATAAAAATGCAACGTGCAGTACCCAAAATACACAATAGGTTTATCCATACAATTACCACCACATTTTTGTCAGCTAAAAGCAGCTCAGATCATATTTCAGGGAAGATATTTTCATTGTGCCAATAAAACAGCGCCTAATTTCATCCTCCCCTTCATGGAGTGGTCATTTATGGGGTTTCGGACAGACCCCTGTTGGTCCGTGGCGATTACGCAGTCGGTGGGCGTGTTCTGGAACTCCACCTTCTTTGACGTGCGATGAAAGGGCAAACTCGCCATCATTCTTTCTGTTTTCGTTAAGTGGATGCACATACCATCTACGTCATTTGTTCTTGTTCTTTTGCTTTGTAATCCATCGTTGTTGTGTTTAGGGGGTACACGCGGGCGGCGTGACACATGTTTACAACCCCCCCTCCAGCAGCGCGGGGGTGTCGGAATGTTCAAAAAAAGTATACCGTCGCTTAGTCGAAGATGGCGCCGACGCTGATGGCTGCCTCCGTGGCGTGCTCCGCAGTTGTTTTTATGTTTTTGTTAGTTTGTCCTGTCTTTAGTTATATTCCTGCAATCAGTTTCACCAGAGACAAATTGCTGGACATTAGGAAGTACACACCACCCGATATTTCACCGGCTTTTGATTATTCTGACGTTTTGCTGGACATTGTTGTCGGGGGAGCAGCGGCGCTGTTCAGATGCTTCCGGACGCGCAGACGGGGGAAGTGATCCGGCGCGCTCGTGAAGCTCAGACAGCGCGGATTCAGAACGCCGTTGCCAAGCATCCATCTGGCAAATCTCTGCTCTCTACCCAACAAAACGGATGAACTTCTTCTGCTCTCCCGGACAAATAAGGATTTTTCAAACTCTGCTGCTCTGTGTTTCCACTGCTCTTCTCCCTCTACACCAATGACTGCACGTCTAAAGACCGCTCTGTCAAGCTCCTGAAGTTTGCAGACGGCACCACACTCATCTGCCTCATTCAGGACGGTGATGAGTCTGCTTACAGACAGGAGGTCGAGCAGCTGGCTGTCTGGTGCAGTCTCAACAACTTGGAGCTCAACACGCTCAAAACTGTGGAGATGACCATGGACTTCAGGAGAAACCCCCCTGCACTCCCCCCACTCACCATCATGGACAGCACTGTGACTGCAGTGGAGTCATTCAGGTTCCTGGGCACCACAATCTCTCAGGACCTGAAGTGGGACACTCACATTGACTCCATTGTGAAAAAGGCCCAGCAGAGGTTGTACTTCCTTCGCCAGCTGAGGAAGTTCAACCTGCCACAGGAGCTGCTGAAACAGTTCTACTCCGCCATTATTGAATCTGTCCTCTGCACTTCAATAACTGTCTGGTTCAGCTCAGCTACCAAATCTGACCTCAGAAGACTTCAGAGGGTAGTCCGGACTGCTGAGCGAATCATTGGTACAACCCTCCCTTCTCTCCAAGAACTGTACTCGTCCAGAGTGAGCAAAAGGGCTGGCAGAATCACTTTGGACCCCTCACATCCAGCACACTCCCTCTTTGAACTGTTGCCATCTGGTCGACGCTACAGAGCTCTGAGCACCAGAACGACCAGACACAGGAACAGTTTCTTCCCTCAGGCAATCCATCTCATGAACACTTAACAATAACTGTGGAACAGACACTATTTATTCACTCATACACTTATTTATCTAACACACATACTCAGTCTACACCTCAAATTTGCACATAATATACAGTACATGTACATACAACATTTTTTATTTAACTGCTTTTGGACGGATGCATGCAACACCCGCTGAGTGCCTTGAAACAGCTTGAAAGGCCAAAGACCATTTTTTTATATAACTCCGACTGGATTTGTCTGAAAGAAGAAAGTCATAGACACCTAGGATGATTTGAGGGTGAGTAATTTATGGGCTAATTTTCATTTTTAGGTGAACTAACCCTTTAAGAGAGATACTGGTGTGCAGGTCAACAATAAAAGAAAGATTTCGGCAGTTATGGGACATGTCTTTCTTTATCTACAAATGATTTATCTCAAAACACCATATATGGATGCCAGTGTCAGCAAAGTCCTGCAATTATTCAAGAGCGGCTAACCAAAGCACTCGTGTTTTATCAGATTTCTGCTCTAATGCATGCTTCCTGGGCTTTCCTTTCTCCATTTACTAGATTAACCCTTATTTATTTATGTACTTTTGAATGAATGCAAAGCGGAAAGGTTACGGGAAAACGAGGCATAATTATCTGTGGCACCACAAACACATCAGGCTATCTACTTTTTATATGCTTTGTGTTTGTGCAGGGGTGTACTGTAGTGACATAAACAGCCTATTAAAAGATTTGTTTACTTTACCTTCTTTGATTCCATCTTCAGCTGCTCTGTGCATTTTATTTGTGCCAGCACCATGACAACTATGGCTTTGTCGGTCCATGTGACATCTTTTAAGTAATAAAGAGAAAAGCTTTGGGAATATGTTACTCACAAATAAGCATGTGTGCTGTAAACACGGAAACCATATACAAACCCATGGTTTGTTTCTGGCTTGTTGTCTTAAAGAACGACAGGAACATTTGAAACTTCTGCCCTTTTGTACTGAATCAACTTCCTTTTTTACTCCACCCAGGATTTGAACTACAACCCCGATGAGCTCTCAGCTACACAAAAACTATCAAGATATGGCTGAAATAACTGTGGCCATCCAGATCAAACGGGCATTTCTTTCCATTAACAATACATTTTCACAACAGTTTGACACTTAAACTGATCAGACAAAGAATGAACCCTGCAGGAATTTGGTAATTTCAGTCACATTTACCAAAATCTCTACCAAATTTACCAAAATGTAGTCTGTTTACATATCATAATTGACTTTCAAATCCCACAAGAAGTCATCTTAGAATCTTAACATTTGCCCTCTAACCCAAAAAAAGCCTGGATTTTTTTAGTTGATTGTTTTTGGATTCTAATCCATTTGAAAGCAGTTTTACTAGTCTCAGAGCTGGTTTTAAAGCAGCAATTGGATTGTACTTTACAAGATGTAGGCATTTGTGTTAAGTATTAACATGTGCCATTAAAGAGTTTTACACAGAAGGAGTTCTTTGGAGTGTTGATCCCATCATACACTTTATTTGACCCTCTGGGGCAGATTCAAGTTGCCTATACCCTGAAGAAGAAAAACAAAACGGTTTAGACCAGCATGAATTTCTCTAAATTAGTTTTCTTTATTTTTCAACTGATTTAAAATCTAAATGACAAACTGTGCATTAAAAAATTGCCAATTTTTGTTCATACACATCAGAGAAAAACACACCACTCATATGACTTATTAAAGAGCTGTTTGGGACACTGTTACTACAGTGTGTTCAAAATATTTTGAACATCAGTTATAATGATGATCTGATGACAGAAACATAATGCTGTACACGACGCTTTGTGTTTGCAGTGGGTCTTAAAAAACACTGCCCTAAATATGCATTGATAATCCTTCATCATATGTTGGCACTCGACTTTCTATCATTAGTAACTTTATATGTTATCTATGGTTTAGCACCCCACTGAGATCAGAGGGATTTCATATGTTGTCCTCGAGAGTGTGTGGAAGAACAGAATTTTGGATGAGATGTAGTGTCTTGAATCATCAGATGTGGGCTCAGTTTCAATAACATCTCGAGCACAAATGTATACAGTATATTTATTTTATATATTGAGGGATTTCTAAGCGCTTTTGACTAGCATAACTAAGAAATCATAGAAATAATAGCAAATCATCATGAACTTTATCTGTGCTAATGGTTAACTATACTTTTTGACCAGTTTAAGTCTAATTTTAAACCTATATAATAATTTATGCTTTGAAAATTTCTATGACGTCTGTTGAGTGGACTAACTTGACTTAAAGGGACTATGCAAATAAAGAAATGCTTAAAATGATCAATTAACAGTACATGAGCACTTTGTTTTCATGGAACGTAAATGGTCAAAGTTATGGATTTGTTGAAAATATAGCTCAACATGCTTTCAGTTGAAGTTGTTTCTTATTAGCTTTAACAAAGTTGCAAAAGCAAACAGTATTTGCATATTCATATGTTATGTTGGGTTTTGGCCAGCCAAAGTCACTTAGGCATTCGATAGCTAAAGGCAATAGAACAAATGTATATTGGAAATTGGACTCTAGACTTTCTGAGCAGAAGATTGCTATCTGCCAGTGATCTCCTTCTAGCTGAATGTGCTGCCCTGTTCCCCAGCTTAGTTCTTTTTTAGGAAAAGAAAAAAAAAAGCAATGACTGTTCAATCAAATATTAGCATCCAAACTGAAAGTTACTGGTTCTTTTGTTATTTATGCAGACATGCACAGCCTCACTGGGTAAATATTTTTACTTTAATTTGGATTCAGAATGAGAGTGAGCATTTTTTTTGTTATTTGCTCAAATGTCTCATTCTGTTTTAGGTTTGATCAGACCTCATTAGAATGCAGTTAAATACTAAATTTAAGGAATTGAGAATACTTATCCATATACAGACTTTAGAAGGTTCAAATATGTACCATCTTTATAACTCACTGTGAGATTTAGCAGAACAACCTTGAACAGAACAGTCTGATGTAGATTGTATTTCTCATGGTGAAAAATAATAATAGTATTGTGTCTTTTTAGCAAGGCCGTAACCATGTCTTGAACATTGGGGGGGACCAAGTGTATATATATACACAGGTGTTCTATATTAATGCATTGCTTTAATTGACACACACACACACACACACACCCCCAACTCGCACACACAAACATTCAGGAGCACAGAAACTTCCTGTCAAAGCTGCCCCACAAATTTTATTAATAAAATAGTTTCAATAATGAATCTCTACATTATATTTCTCAGCAACAAGGAGGTAAAAGAGCTGTTTTTGAAGTAAACTCACAACTTTATTGTTTGTAGAGAGAGATGCACAGACGCAGTTAACCCTTGTATGGTGTTCGGGTCTGTGGGACCCGTTTTCACTTTTTGTCAAAAGAAAAATTATACGATTAATTATTTTTTCAAACTTGTACTCATTGGCCTTGGCTCATTTTCTGTGAAGAACATATATCAAAACAAATGTTCAATGACCACACACACTGTACCCCCCCCCCCCTCCACACCCATATTACATACACGATGTGGGTGTGTGTGTCCCTGTTATGAAAATGATCGCTGTGAGATGCTGGGGGAGTGAACGAAGCTTGAGAGAGTTGTGAGTGAGGGCACGGGCGCAGCCTCCGTATTACCAGATCCAGCTATAATAAGCATTTTTGGACTTGTCTTTTCCACTTAATTTAACAATTTAGAAAGTTAATAAAGTAGGATGTTGCAGTTTAGAATCAGCGATATCTTTATCTTATCTTATTTGCAAAAGATTGGAAATAATTTCGGTTTATTTTTATTTATTTTTAGTTTTTTGTTTGTTTTAGTATCAATATATGGCAACACTGCATCGCTGGCACTTAAAGGGATACTCCACCCCAAAATGAAAATGTTTTCATTGATCACTTATGATGTAAGACAACCCCCATGTCGTTCCAAACCCGTAAAAGCTTTGTTCGTCTTCGGAACACAATTCAAGATATTTTAGATGAAAACCGGGAGGCTTGTGACTGTCCGATTGACTGCCAAGTAAATTACACTGTCAAGGTCCAGAAAAGTATGAAAGACATCGTCAGAATAGTCCATCTGCCATCAGTGGTTCAACCGTAACTTTATGAAGCGACAAGAATACTTTTTGTACGTGAAGAAAACAAAAATAACATTATTCAACAATTTGTCTCCTCTGTGTCTCTCCGCATGACTGTAATGCCATTTTGGAGAATATCCGCTAAACGCAAGCAGTGTACGCAATTCTGTGTCAGCCGCGACACAAGGATACGTTTTCTACGTGTATTTATGCTTTGATTTGAACAAAAACAGCGCATCCATGCAGCGCGGCTGACACAGAAGAGCGTACGCTGCTTGTGTTCAGCGGATATTCTCCAAAATGGCGCTACTGTGATGCGGAGCGACACAAAGGAGACAAATTGTTGAATAAAGTCGTTATTTTTGTTTTCTTTGTGTACAAATAGTATTCTCGTCGTTTCATAACGTTACGGTTGAACCACTGATTGCAGATGGACTATTCTGACGATGCCTTTCATACTTTTCTGGACCTTGACTTTAAAGTGTTTATAGTGTATATAATAAGTTGCATTTGTAGGGGTTATTATAACACAACTCTTTAACACCAACATCCCCCTCCCCCCCATTAACATGCCATTCCCGCACAAGGTTGTAGCACTTTAATTCATAAATGTGATCTAACAAAGGAAAAGGGCAAATATCAACCATATATGCTGTTTATATTGCTTGTAATTGCGATGAAGTAAACATCTGTTGCGTATTTATACTTATAACATATTGCGTATGTTAACATAATGTTTTTAATTGTGTGTTGAATTAAAAAACCCAAAATGCAGCGGGTCCACCAGACCCACGAACACTGGCTGAGTAACAAAAATATGAACACCACATAGGGTTAATTCACACGAAACATTCATCACTCTCTCTCAAGATGGCCATATTTAAGGAAAAACGTTGAGTAGTTTGCATCACTAGATATAGCTGTTGGTCATTTCACATTTCTATCGTAAAACAGCTGACTAATTTTAAATTATTTGCAACTTCCATCTTACCTCACTTTCTTTCAACGTTAAACTGACACTTCGTGTTGGAATTCGTGCTGTGCTTCTGAAAACAGTAAACCTCACCTACTTTAATTTGACTGGTCATCTCAATTATTTTGACATTGACGAGCACTGTTAGAGCACTGAGGCAGACCAGGCTGAAAATGTAACTTTTAAACCTTTCTGTCATCTTAAAAAACAGAGCGCTGCCTAATGGAGTACAGCAGATCAGTGCACGATTTACAAATATTGGGGGGGGGGGGGGGGATTATATTGAAAGTGTTTGTTTACCTTTTTTTGTTGCTCCTTTTCATCTGTTTACTTCTGTCTCCTGCAGCGATTGTGATGTTTTTGTGCTTGCTATGTCCTAACATTTTTCCTCAATCTGTGTCAAAAAAGACCTGTGTGCCACTGTGGCTTGTTTGTTTCATTACTCCAACAGGGACTGCTTTATGTTTAATTTTTACACTTCCATCCATAAGGTGTATAAAAAAAGTAAGGTGGATACCCACCCAGGGTTTGTTTACATGACAATGTTGTACTGTAAATGCTTTTGCAAGTTTTGCATACAGACGACAACATTGATGAAATGATCCCTGTTCACACAGGTCTACAAGAATGACATGAAATTATTATGCATGGCAGGCCAGTAGCTGGCAATGTCACTTTGTACAGAAACACTCAGAAACAGTGCCTCAACACCTACCTATAGACTAAACATCTAATATGCATGTCTATGATGTCACCGGTTTCAAAAATGTGTGTGTGTGTGTTTTTTTTGTAGTCGGAGACGATAATGGTATTGGTTTCAAAAACTTG
This sequence comes from Sinocyclocheilus grahami, assembly GCF_001515645.1. Lineage (NCBI taxonomy): Eukaryota > Metazoa > Chordata > Actinopteri > Cypriniformes > Cyprinidae > Sinocyclocheilus > Sinocyclocheilus grahami. Next base: position 358,991 of record NW_015505752.1, read on the forward strand.
CACTTTGAAACCTATTTTCAAATGTTTGCATTTTCAGGCCCCCAAAATGCCATTGTTGCTTAAATAAACGCCCAAAGCGCATTACAAGTTTGGACTCGTGAATTGTCCACCTGCTCCATAACTTTATTCTGGACTACGCTGTTTCATGTTTGTTGTTATATTGTTTGGTTTGTTCATTTTTGGCTAGAAGTGCTAAAGTAAACATATTACTATTGCTCTAATTATTAGTATTACAAATTGTATGACATGGCTGGCCATGTGGTCTCCTGAGGGGGCGACCCACTCTATGTAGAATAAAATAGCCTTTTCTATAAGACTGATACGCCACGAGTCTGATCGCATGTGGGTTTACATTTTTGTAATTATTATTCATTTCTTTATATGTAAAACTTTTTTAATTAGCAAAAATGCTGCATGCACCTTTAAATCAGAAGCGCGGCTGTGAGTTTCTTCAATGATGTTGGACATTGACGGACGCTTCGCGCGCTGTCATTCGCCTCACATGACAGCAGCCTGAAAGAGAGAGATGGAGTGCAGTCAGTATTTTACAGTGTTAGCCCTGTAGAGAGCGGTAGATCGTTTTATTAAACAATTTGATCCGCTTCTTGTGGTACTGTACATGAGCGCGACAGGGAAGGGGGAGGGAGGAGCGATCGTAGTAATTCTCTTAATTTCAAATCCCTGTCGTGGCAGCACGGGCAAGGAAGAGGACTTTTTGCCCATTCAAACTAAGGGGAAAACCCTCCACCGAGAGGCTAGTGCACGAGCTAAAGAGCAAACGGGGGACTTTTGGGAGGAGGAGACATTAGTTTGAAGGCACGCTGTGGTGGTATCAGCTCACTGTGGGCACTAGTGTCTCCTCACTTGCACTGGATGTTTTGACTTCTCTGCGACTCGCAGGATCCCCGAGATCTCCCTGAAACCCGCCAAACGTTTACACGGTGAGTCGCGCCGCGCACGTTTATTTACGACTTTCACGCTCATGCAGCTTTCGCTCGTGTTCTTTTGCCGGACGAAGCTAATTCCAGCGAACGCTAGCTGCGTGGTTTGACAGGTCAGCGGTCCTAAAGCTAAAACGGTTCGTTCTTGTCGCCCTCCACTGTAAGACACTACAGGCTTTAGCGAAAGCGGGTTTTTGCATGTTAGCGCGGCTGACATTGCACAAGTTGCCGGCGCGGAGAGTGTCTTGCTGTATGTAGGGCCTAGTTTGTAGCAGGCACATACTGTACCAACTGACACATTGTAGCCCCGTGTCTGCTGGTACAGTGTGTGCCTGCTACTCACTCACTCACTCACTCACTCACACACTCACACACTCACACACTCATACTGTACTGAAGCAGGCATGCGTTTTGTGCTGATGGGTTCACTCCAGGTGCTCTTTTCCACCTAAAACATGTACATAGAAGAGACAGGTACCAACAGGTAAATAAGTGAAGGACTTGAAGCAATGAAAATATGAGTTCATGCTTTAGTTCTCTGTGGGAAAAGTTTGTGTGAACTGTTTACAGTAAACTGATTTTGCATTATGCAGCATCTACAACAGGCTACCTTATTATTATTGTTATTATTATTATTATTATTTTAAATAGTTTGAACTTGGGGAGTTATTTTAAAAGTGAAAATGGCATGCAAGTGTAAATTATGGATATAATTTTAGTTTTGCAGAATGAACTTTGACCTGTTTAACTTTGAAACACTCAACCCAGGTTTCTTTCAATAAGACTAGTATATTGCAGATATAAAGTGTACAAGAGCTTGATGTAATTATATGGACAATTTCCCATTTTCCATATGTTGAATTGCTTGAAGATACAGAAAAGCTGTGTTTGTATTAATTAATGTAATTTCCATCTTTTAAGCACATTCTTCAAAGTGAAATTCAATTATTTTCAAGGTGATTCATATCAATGGGGCCTGTTTTTAATAACTAATCTAGTAATTGCTATTTGAATTGTATCAGGGAACATACAGTTGCTTTTAACTAGGACTGGGTATCGTTCAAAATTTTTCGATTTCGATATCGATACCTTGACTTCGATACTGGTTCCTGAACGATACTTTTTTCGAGACCAATTTTATGAAATAAATTTGAACAAGATTACATTATCTAAAAAAAAAAAACTTTGGTTTTATTTTTCAGCTTGTTGATGTTTATACAGACTCAAAGACTCATCTCCTGAGCCACTGCACAAAGGAACAAAATGTAACCAACACAATAAATCAGTGCAAAATAGTTTTAATAAAGCTCAAATAGTCTTCAGTTTACACATCTGTTAGGCTACATTTACACTAGATAGTGTTCGTTTTAAAACGCATAGCTCAGACAGAATCATCATTTCTATTTATTTTCCACAGATTTACTGATAAGCATTAGCAGCTTCCAGCACTGTCTGCTTGTGTTCTCTCTTCCATGATCGCTGCTCTGACTCAGAGGTAATAACATATTTAATTTCAGCAACATTACATGGCCAAAACACACATTAGATGGCAGGGCCGGATTTACCTATTTTCGTGACGTAAAAAAATCACCAATCACAGCGCACCATTACACGCACTGTAGACCGTAATGGCAGCGCTTTGAATACACCCGGCATCCTAGTTTTCCTCATCTATTTTGTACTTTGTGATCAACAAACAAAAAAATTAGGGCTGCATGATAAATCGCATGCGATTGTCATGCGCATCTCGTCAGTAAAGCCGGTTCTGTGAATAGTGAATCTCCATCACGTGCTTTCAGATGGAGTGGCATTTAATACACAGAGCCATAGGTCACTGCTATATCGCGTTCATAATCGCAGATGAGTCGCATTCAATTATGAACACGATATTGCATAGCTTGTCAGTGTAAGTGTTTTTATTTATTCCATTAATGTTTTTGTTAATACAGCGTACAGCACTAGTCAACTATATGAATGTAACATGGCAAAGATGAATGCACTTTTGGAAGTTGAATGTAAGGGAAATGTCATTTTAAAATTTCTGGGGAATAATGTGATGTTGTTCATGTATGTTCATGATGAAATTTTCTTTTATTGTTGTAATTAATTTATAGCATTAACAAGATGACCCGTTTAATTCATTTTAGGAGCGATGACTGATTAAATGAATTTTAGTTCAGTGCCTACATATAAGATTAGTATTGACCAAGTTCAGAGGCTGTCATATGTGGATCAACTTACTATGTTGTGTATTTTCAACAGTTTCAATATGAAAAATTACTTTTATATTGATTCAATGGATTTATTGCATTTTGGGGACAAAAAAAACGTGTCTTGGATTTATTGTATTTTGGGAAAAAAAGAATAACATTTTATAATACATCTTTGAAAATCAAAATACTGGATTTGAATTTTTAATGTTATTATAACCTAAAGATGCTATGTGAAAGTTTGAAACAGAAAATAGTGGTTTTCATCTTGCCACTTTCTTGGTAAAGAAAACACATTTTTACTCAAATTAATCTTAATGGATTTATAGAGTTTTGGAACCAAACTCTTGATATATACACACACACACAAACACACACACATACACATTTTTTTATGTAGCTGTTGTCAATTCCCTTTGTGACTGTTCCATTTTTTCATAATTTGTAAGTGAGCATGTCTTGCTAGATTTGAGCTATAAATCTACGCAAAGATGAGTTGCAGTCATTATCCAACAGTAGCTTAGCTTGTTGTGTCGGGCTCTGATGAGTTTTTAATGGGAAGGAAGTGACCTTCCCTGGCCCCACTCCTAGCAGCCCTCCATACCATGGCCTCTTGCTATATAGTTCAGCACTGCCAAACACACGGTGAAAATGATCAGTGACCTTAAGTTAAGACTTTGCAGCTGAAGTTTTTATCCCAGTCAATATGGGGCTAGAACAGATGCCCAACAAGCTTGCTAGGTAGGTTAAATGGTTTTGAGGTTTGTCAGTCTAACAATAATGGGTTTGCAATATGAGCATGGTTAGCTTGTGGCCACTTCTATAAAACCATCAGGCACTTGGAAATTCTTGAAGGGTTTTTAATCCTTTGCGTCACATATCAGTTGTCCTGATTATTTTGATTTGTATATTGTTTTGACATCACACCCAACCTCGATCATTCGGATTTACACCTCATTTGGCTGATTTTCACTTTTTAATTATGTAAGACGGTGAAGCTTTTGTGCATTGAAATATACAACCTTGTCATTTGTGTTTGTGCATTTTGGTGTAAAATAATTTGTAGTGTAAGTAGCAGAGTGCACGTGTTGAGGCTGTGACCTGTAGATTATCACAGCGTGCTGTCTCTCACCCTGAACGTGTCATGCAGTTTTATCTAAAACACACATACTAGAAAGCTGATAAGTCCATTTTGTAAAACATCAACCAACGTTATCGCTCAAGATTTTATTATTGTAAAATGCTGTGAAAAGTTTTAACTTGGATTGCAGGAATTTACTGTTCTAAATGACATCTGCCCTACAAGACAATACCCTGCCTCTTTAGTCTTTCTTTACTATAGTATCATTTATATTTTAGAATAGTGTATAACCACAATATGATGTTCAGTTATCACTTTAAAGGAATAGTTCACCCAGAAATGAAAAATCATTGTTTACTATTTTTTTTAATGAAAATCCTGACTTTTCTTTTCAATTTAATGACATTGAGTCAAGACTAAGACATCCAAATTAATTTAAGTTCCATAAAAGTGGTCCATACGATTCATGCACTATATTCCAAGTCTTGCAAAGTCATATGATAGATTTGTGTGATAAACAGCAAGTAGTAAATGATGCAACTGGATGATTGAGTCTGATTTGTGAAGGCATGAGTGGCTGCGTCCAAAATCGCATACTCTCTGAGTAGAGAGTACTGCTTTTGAATAAGTACAGTACTTTGTGACTTTTAAGAAAAGCTTGATCCATATAATATGAATCTGTGTTATATGAATGTAATTCGGACGCATCTCATTCTCATCTGTCATGTTGTCATTGTCATGTGACATACATCAACAGTTGCGTTGCTTTACTGCCATTCGCAAATCTCCCGTGGCCTGGTAAAGTGTTCATCAGATTCACACTTCTGAATCTCACTGGAGGTAGTAAAACATCTGGGTACTTTTTCCCTATGTTTTATTAATACTGTAAATTTGGATATGCTACTCTTTTCACATAATGTTTTTCATCAACTATATAGTCAGGAAGCATGTGATTTTTGGGTGCAGCCATTGAGATATGAATTGTACATCACTGTTAGTCTAGGACAGTGGATCTCAAAGTTGTCTGACTCCAAGGCATCCCACTGTCCACAAAAAATATTCAAAGCCCCCTACCTCCTTTTAATTTACAAAAATTAGGATTGCCCATGAATTAAAATAAGTAACTAAAATAATTGTAGAATTACTAAAAGTTTGGGGGTGAATTTAATAATAAAAAGAGTAATTTTTGGCTTACTTTAAAGCTTTATTTCTTATTTTTACATTTTTTTAAGTCATCTTGAGGCCACCTTGGAATTTTGCTGAGGCCCCTTAGTGGGTCCCACCCCACTGGTTAAAAACCAGTAGTCCAGGTGCTAGCATGTAGCCCTAGATTTTCAGAAGGAGGCTCAAATGCCTGTAGAAATTATATTTCCACAAATAAAGTGTGTCAGATGAGCTCAATTATGCTTAGCACAGCATTTCTTTATGCATTGGAGCATTAAAAGGATCTTGTACAATTTCCTGCATTTCTTTTTAGAGATAATTACTGTTTTTAGCCGTATCATAGCCTTGCCTTTGCTGTGTGTCATCTGTTACATAATTCATGGCTGTGCTACAAGTAATGCGTTAACCTCTTTCTTTGACTACGTTCGCAGCAGATGCGCAGTGGCAGATGCCAAAACTGAACTTTGACTTTGGTCTAAAACGTTTGCGGAGGGCAAAGCAGCTTCAGTTCTGATAAGCACAACCACTGTCCTGTGGAACATGAATATATCACCGCTCAGTATGATCACTCGTGAACGTCACCCACCGCTGCTCTGGCCCCTATGAGATAACGTTGCCCACACAAGCACACGGACCTGTGCGCACACAGATACACACACGCAGACTCATAGGTTTGTTTGATATTGTTAGTTTGTTATACACAAAAAGCTCTCTCTGACTTTCATTGTCCTCTTCTTGCAAGCCAACTCTCAACAGCATTTGATCTTTTTTGTCTTTAGTTTCTGTTAATTGTTTGTTCATGTGGTTTCCATGTCAATGAGGACCAGGGACTTGGGCTCAGATCTGGCCTTTGTAAACAGCTCCACTCAAAAAACACATGTGTTCATAGATAGTACCACTACATTTTAGATACAAATGGTACCTCTAGCCCAATTCATCCCACTGTGTGTACTGAGATAGCATGGATTGTTGTAGTATGTTAGGTGCGAGAACAACAAACATTTCTAAGTTCTTTAGGATGAAAAATTTTAATTGTTGTATGACTTTACAGAGCGTTTGAGGGTTGATGTAATTTTGCAGGTCAACCTGGTTCCCTTGACAAAAAGCCAAAAGGATATTTCCATTGGGTTTTTGGACTACAGAAAATAATCAGTTTTTTACATGTTTTGTTCATCAAGATAACCTTAGCCAATAAGCTCAATAAATAAACCACATGGTCACATGACTTGAACGTGAGCTTCTTTCAATCATTGTTTAAAATCTTAAAGTCGAAAATAGGGGTGTGCAATGACAAAAAATTATATCTCGATATTTTCTGGAATTTTGTTGATGATAATAAGACGGTATTTTGCTGTGCGTGTTATTGTGGACCGCTGACTCCCAAAGCTTTTGATATTCTTCATATTCTGTGCAGTGGTTCATTTGCAGCAGTAACAGAAATTATAATTTCCAATAAGTTTAAATTGATTTTTACCTTTTATTTGCATTTTTACCATCACAAGGCAGGGCTCCAGACTGCGACCATTTTTTCTGCCAGTGCGACTAATTTTTGTGAGCGGTCGCACTGGCGCGACTACCGCGTTGTCCAACTCATGAGCGCTGCCATTTCTGTTGCATTTAAGAATCATTAAATGGCAAACTAAACGAAAGCGAAACTAAACCGCGCTATGTTTACCAGCTCGCACCGCGACGCAAAAAAACTTGTCCAAGCTCAGAACAGTTTTACTCGGGAGCCAAAGTTGATTTCACGACACTGTTACTGCACATATGCAACAGTGCTGAGAGATCCAGTGAGAAGCGTTTGAATTCGCCGCACAATGATATGGTTGCTATTAGATCTAGTGAGAATCATTCAAATTTGGCACATAATTCTCTGTTATAAACAGCGCTGACATATGCCAGGAAACCAGAAGCAGTAATGCTAACTGTAATCATGGTGTTGTGGTAGAAATAATCAAATGCATTACATCATTCATTTCAGCGTTTGTACAGCCTTTTGAGAGAGAAATTCAAGCACTTTTCAATTACTTTCAAGCATTTCACACAACTATTTCCAGCACTTTAAAGCTCTAAAATGATCCAGTTTGAATGTTATTTTTAATGGGATGACCAAAATATACTTTGTGGTAAACAAACACTTATGCAAAATTAAAAAAATACATCAAATCACAATTATAACCAGTATGGCAGCAGAGGAGCATTCATTTCTACTTTTTCTCCATATTTTGAAATGATAAAATCACTATTATAAAATATAAAATCATCAAGAAATCTAATTTTGTCAGAATTTTATTTTTTTGTGTATGAAGTAAGAAAAGTCACAAAGTGCCAAACTTTTCTTCAATTTGCTACTAAATCACACATAATTACTGAAGTTGGTCAGTTCCATATACTAGAAGAATAATGGTACATTTAATAAGAGTGGAATATATAAATGTTCTAAATAAAAATTACATTTTGCACCTATTACTGTTGTCAATAAAAGTACATTTTGTATGCATCTTAACTCAAGCTTAGTGATTTACTGTCAAATCTGTATAAACAATAAACATTAGAAAAATAAACAAGAAATGAACATGTAATATTATTAGTAACTGAACTTATTATTGCAAAACAATAGTAATTTTATGATTTAAATTATCTATATTTTAATACTCCCGCACACCCCCCCCAGCGCTACCAAATCTGCTCCTGGCGCCACCATCTGTAGAACTTAGTGGCGCTGGTGCCACTGCTCTCAAAATTTTATTTTTTTGTGTATGAAGTAAGAAAAGTCACAAAGTGCCAAACTTTTCTTCAATTTGCTACTAAATCACACATAATTACTGAAGTTGGTCAGTTCCATATACTAGAAGAATAATGGTACATTTAATAAGAGTGGAATATATAAATGTTCTAAATAAAAATTACATTTTGCACCTATTACTGTTGTCAATAAAAGTACATTTTGTATGCATCTTAACTCAAGCTTAGTGATTTACTGTCAAATCTGTATAAACAATAAACATTAGAAAAATAAACAAGAAATGAACATGTAATATTATTAGTAACTGAACTTATTATTGCAAAACAATAGTAATTTTATGATTTAAATTATCTATATTTTAATACTCCCGCACACCACCCCCAACGCTACCAAATCTGCTCCTGGTGCCACCATCTGTAGAACTTAGTGGCGCTGGTGCCACTGCTCTCAATGTTAGTCTGGAGCCCTGCAAGGCCAATTTTTTTCCTAAGCTAATTAAATGTATGCATCATTTCGCAAAACAGTTCTGGTGTGGCTTTGTTTGGAACTATTTTCATTGTCGAAATACAGCAAAAACAAGAACTGTAGAGTCTAAAATGTAAGTCACTTAATATTAACTTCTTGTTTATTGAGTTTATATTCGTCAAATCAATATCACATTTGCAGTCGTGCTGATATTTGGAGAGAAACGTTACTCTTCGTGTGATATTAATTATATCAGATGATATAAATGGGTCAAAGACGAAAAAGGGTTTAAGCATAAAAAATAAGTGTAATACTGCTTTAAATTGTTGTTGTTTTCCCCAGATTTTGTAAAGAAAGTTTTCCGTTTAATTTAATTGCAATTTTGTTTTTGTTTTTCTGAGCAAAAAATAAATATCATAAATTTACCCCTGATTTACAGAAGAGACCCACTAAAATTTCATTCAGTGTATCATTCTTGTCAGGCATATTTACAACAAAAATCAATTTATGACATATTAAAAGACTAATTACTTTCACCCCAAATACTAATTAGTTGTAATTTTACTTTTTTAAAAAGGTTTTGCCCATTTGTCAGTAAGAATTTTTTACTCATTTAAAACACAATCAAATTTAATATGCCTCCTTATTCTTTTATATATTTTAAAATGTACAAGTCAGAATAAACATGTTGTTTAAAATTTTACATACATATTGTGTTACACTGAATGACAACGGAACATTATTTCAACCAAATTTTGACATTTTATTCTCCCAAAACTTATTTGAAACCTTAAAAGTAGACACTTTACTTACATTTAATGTGCTTTCTATGGACATAAAATCACTTTTGTAAATTTCTTTTGATGCGGACATCTTAATGTCTTTGACCCAAATTTGTGCCCCCTTGTCTTGAATTTTGAAGGAATTCTAAATGTATTTTAATAGACTAAATCACACAGTGAAAGCATGAACTCTAAATGTGCTCGTGCAGTAGTCTAACCTATCATGTATGCATGCACTCTCTTTTTGCGATTATATTCTATAATGTCAAATTTCATATTGTTCAAACAACAATTACAATATTATCGTAGATATCGCACACCTCAAGTTGAAAAGTTAGAATAGTTTGTAAGAGCGCAAAGTCAGCAACAAGGCTGTGAAAGCGGACTAGTGTTCCTGACAACTTTTGTAGTCTCATTTAGCCACTTGTTATCAACCGCCTTTTTCAAGACACTTAAATGCATAAAACAAATCATGAGTGATGTTACTCACATATTTTATGTCATAGAATAAAAGGTAAAAATATCTTGAGCTTTTGGTAACTACAGACCTTATTTCAGGCATTTAACCTAAAACACATTGACTTTGGGATTGATGGAACTGGATGTTCAAAAATGCTACCTTGCATTTTAAGACTCATTCCTGCAGCACTCTATTCAAACCAACCTCGATCATCGTAAAGAGATTATCACAAATCTGAAAATTGCAGTCTCACAACAGTATGGGATATGTGTTGAATCAACTTTGTGAATGGGAGTTGCACAAAGCTCATTTTCAGTTTTGATTGCTTTAGAGAAGTCTGGTTGTTTTGAGTCGCGTGTGGATGAGGGAGTTTCTGAAAACTGCAAGTCAGCCAAGTCAGATGTATTGATGAAAGGCATGATTTAACAGTAGAAAAATGCATTCGTCATCACCTCCATTTTGAGTCATCTCGGGTAATGTATAGTGGTCGACCGATATATCGCCAAGGCCGATATATCGGGATTTTTCAAATATCGGCATTGGCTGATAAGTTTTTCTGTTTGGCCGAAGTGTTCGAGGCATCGCAGCAGACTTTTATTTTGATGGCGCTGAGAACGGCAGCGCCTGAGCGCACACCGCTCATATTCTCCCTCTGGTTCACTGTCGTCGTTCAGTTCCGTCTAATATAGATAGAAGTCTATCTAATAGTCAGATAGAACTGTTAAACAAAGGAATTAAAATGTATACAAAAAAGTATTATAAAGATTGCTTTAATATTATTAGTAATAGAAAGGAAAACATTATAATGCTTTCTCATTGGCCGTCAGCATTCAGCAAATACGCATTTATATCATTTAAACAAATCTTTGAATGACAAATGAACATTTATTTTCACAAACCTTGCAAACTTTGTGAAGTGTGCATGTGTATCCTGCATGATCGCGTGTTCTCTGCGTGACGGTCGATCCGTGCAAATCCAGCTTCACTGGAGATGCGCGATCGACAAACTTTAAATTAAGTTAGTGATTTCAAATTATGCTGCGCTTTATGCATTTGCCCACTGTCATATTCATGCCATTTTCATTGCGTGCTCTATGTAAAATGAGTGTTACCTTGGCTTTATTTGAAAATAAACAAATAAAATGATTCCCAATGCACACAAACTTCCCAGAATACCGAGTGCCCTTTTGGTTACAGTGTTTACTTCCTTTTTAATTCGATTTTTATTAAATATTTATTTATTTGTGAAAAATGCTTTGTCTTCTAAAGTATAAGTATGTTTATTTTACACAATTATTTTTAATCCATTTTCAAATGATTTCAAATTTCTTAAATATAAATAAAATAATATCAGCCATCGGCCTCCCTGCTTTCCAAGATATCGGCATCGGCTGTCAAAAAACGCATGTCGGTCGACCACTATGTAAGAAAAAGTGAAGACGTCGAAGATCTTGATGAAGAATAACTTTTATTACAGAATAGCAGTGACAAAGTACAGGCAGCACTTCGGATTCAGCGGAGTCAGAATGAACTACGAACATACTAAGCTCAAACAATTTAAACTCTATTACGTTCATCTTCCCGCTTCATCTTCCCGCATGTAAATGAAGTTTCGTCTTAAATGTAAATTGCGGATAACAATGAAAGTGATAGCCTTCCGTTCCCACGTTTTTGGTAGTCTTTCAGGTGAAAACAACCAAATGTTCTGGTGATAGGATTATCTAGAATCCCTAGCAATTATATTCAAGTACCGTTTTGGTCAGCAGATGGTTCTTGATGGCCTACTGCCGCTCCCACGCTATAGGTGACGAAGTAACGTTCAGGAGATACTATTTACATATTATTGAAAGAATTATCTCTATGATAATTAAGCTCTTTGTAGAGAAAGGAGAATAGTTTAATTGGAGTGGAAGTTTGGTCGAGGCAGACTATAATTTCTTACAACTTGTAATGTATAACTTCTATAGATAGTGTACACCAAAATGGATGACAAGTGAGTTGGCAAAAAAATCTAAAGCACTTGTAGTTATGGGTTAACCACTGATCAATACTAAAAGTAATTGTAGGTTTTTTTTTTTTTTGGAGAAACATTGTGTGCTGCATGTATTGCAGATATGCATCTATTTATGCTTTGTATTGCTATTATATTATTGGGTTTTCGGAGATGATCTTGGCGTAATCCTGAGAGGTGTGGGTCATTGAAATAATATTGGATCCGATTTCACTATGAAACTGTTACTGCGAGGATGGAATCCTACTTTTTTTATATAAACATTCATGCTTGAGAAATTCAGCTGGACTGTTTCCAGGATCTGAAGGTTTGGCAGGGCTGTTGTGCCACACCTCTTGATCATATTCTTTTTCATATTCTTTTGATATTTAGGCCGTCAATTACACCAGATGCCTATTTTTACCACTAAATACCTCCATATACAAACTCAGAAAATAGCTGATGTCATTTATTTCAGTCCTAAAATAGCGGATTTTTAGTAGAATCATATTTTGGGCTATTGTGAACTTGTATGTCAGCCCATGCTGTTTGCTGCTTGTATAGTTTGTGTTTAACAGTCTACAGGAAAAAAGTAATGCTGTAAACCCCACTGAGTGAATAGTAGCTTTTTTTTGTGTGGTTCAGCTGTAGGAAACAGACAGCTCTCTTGATGCAAGCCAATATGTCTTCCTTTAATTTACAGCACATTGTCACAGTTGGATGCAACTCCTGTTTATGGTCACATTTCTGGCTTCTTTCAAATAAAAAGTTCTTTATCTCACGGGAGGTTTGTGAATGAGTTTTCAAAGATTGATGTATCTGTGTTGTGTCATATAATGGAGGTAGAAAAGTGCTGTTTTCCAGTGGAATTGCACTGGAAATGAAGTTTCAACCTGTCAGAATGGCTGTTTGTTGAAAGAAGTAGTTCACCACCAAAAATATTAATTATAAATATTAAATAAATATTTAAATAAAAATTAAATATAAATATTAAAAATATCAAGTGAAATTTTGGCTGAGATTGCCACTGGTGACGATATAAATTTGTTATGATTTGCATGTAATGGCTTTTTTCCTGCTTGTTTTGTAATCACATCTTTTGCTATGTTTACGTAATAAACCGAGACAATGCGTATCAAAGTTTTAGTAGAAAAACAGTCCTCATCTCTGCCGAACACCTGCTAAAAGCAACTCCAGTTGTGGCAGCATGAGAGAGATCGAAAATGACGGAGATATGCGAAGTACAAGTGCAGAAAAGCACAAGAACAAACTACAACAGGTAAATCTGTCAGCTGTGTGGACATTAGCAATATCGTTAACAGTAGAGATGCACCGATTGATCAGCCAGGGATTGGAATTGGCCGATTTTCCTCATGATCGGCCCGGATCGGTGACCGGCCAATCAGTCTCACTTCTTTCCGATTCCGAGCCGATGTGTTTTGTTACCAGCGGCACAGGCAATAACGTCAAGCCGTGCATTCTCGCTCCCTTCTCTTCGACGACCCCTTTTCTCTCACACACGTCTCATTCGCTCCGGTTAAATAGTGCTTGTATTGCGCATTATTTTAGTAATTCCCGCAGGTTTCGCTCTTACACCAAAAGCACGCGCACCACCACTGATCTATATTAGTGGAGTGCACAAACTGCGCTCAGTCTCAAACAGCTTGTGAGCCACAAATACCAAAATGAGTATCTAACTGCGCTAAAGTGTTCAAATACATACAAAATTATGTCAAAATGCCCATCTTAGCGAGTATCCAGTTAAACACAGTCAGTTTTGGAACGTTAAATAGTTGAGAAAGAGAATGCATGTTGTGTAACAGTATATTGGGTCCGTGGATAAAAGGGACCGCAGTCCAATATTCCTGCTGTTGTCTGTCATGTTAATCAAAGAACAAAAGACAAAGAAAATCACTTTCTGTTCTTGACTGAATACGTTTTATAACTTTAATGTTAAGCATTAATCTGTATTTAATTTTTACAATGAAGACTACATAAATTAAATTAATCAAATGTAAAATTAAATATCGGTATTAAAAATCGGTATCGGCAGATCACACTAATAGGGTTGTGACAGTGAGGAAATTTTCCCCCCGGTTAATCGACATGTGACAACATCGGTATCACCGCGGGGGCGGGGGCGTTCCCACTTTTCCTCGCTTTCCTTCGCTTTTTAATCAAATGTAAAATTAAATATCGGTATTAAAAATCGGTATCGGCAGATCACACTAATAGGGTTGTGACAGTGAGGAAATTTTCCCCCCGGTTAATCGACATGTGACAACATCGGTATCACCGCGGGGGCGGGGGCGTTCCCACTTTTCCTCGCTTTCCTTCGCTTTTAAATAGCTTGTAAAAGCGCCGTGCACACTTTACTTTCACTTTAGAATTAGCGGCAGTTCGGCGTCAATTGATTGAATGCAACAACAAGATACAACGTCAAACTCACTTTAGCATATATATAAAACATAGAACTTTTAATAACAAAACAAATAAAAATACACCATGCTATAGAGCAGGCTATGCCTAATATAAAATAACAAATAACTTACATAAAGTTTAATAGGTAAACAAAATTGGAAATAAGTAAACATGTATAATATAAAACCAAATAAATACGAAACGTAGAACGTTTATTAGCAAAACGAATGTCAAATAAAATAAATAAATGACACAAAAGAAAATCGGCAAACAATGTGGAACCAATTAAATAAGAAACAAATGTTTTTAAAAAAAAAACTTAAAAAATCACCTTAGGTAAACGGCAAAAGTCAACAGGCTTTTCAAAATCCAAAATATTGCCAAACAGGTGCTTTTGCATTTCGTTTCGAAACTAAATCATCCGCGATCGTCTTTTCTGTCTCACCTCACTCTTCTTGTCAGTTAGCTCGACTCACTCTCCTCACTGGATAAATTCAATCTGATCTGTGAGCAGCCACGTTCAGTTTTTAATTGTAGTGTCTGTTCTTTTACTGAACTAAATGATTTTTATTACTATAAAAAATCTAAACGACGGTGGGGGTCGGTGACGCGGTGGGCAGGTGACGTAACCGGTGTTGCGGCTTAACACCGGTATCACCGTCAGCACAGTCTATCGCGGCAAGCCTACACACTAACACAAAATCGGAAATCGGAATCGGCCAAGAAAATTGCAGTCGGTGCATCTCTAGTTAACAGTTCTCGTTTATAATCAATACTAATGCTGTGTTCAGTAAATGCTTAAACTTCATATTATTTGTAGCACACTTGTCGTATTATAATCGCAGTAAGCTTTGTGCTCTGTTACTTTTTAATAAACAAAGTATCAGCTTTAAAATTCTGTTAAGTTTAAAATTCTGTTTAAAACCTCTGTTCAAGCAGTATGTGAACCCATCATATCTTTCTCTTTACTTCTATAGTGCGAAATAAACATGAATGGTATATTAGAAGTAAGCCTACAGTACAACTTGAAATGTCTCATGTATCGCTCATTCAGTGTTTCAAGCTGCGGAAAATGTGTAAAGCTTGTAAACAATGCCACGTAATAATACATATACCTTAAAATAACCATTAGGTGTCCATAAGCTCATTAGTCAGCTAGAAAAATAACTATAAAGAGGAGCATTTTACTAAATATAACCGATATATTGCATATTCATATTTTTACTTAACCTGTTGTCTACATAAGAAAGAATGCAAATGTTAAAGTGTTTAAAAACAACAAACAACACATGTTTATTCTGTGTAAAAATAATTGGTGCCTATTTTTGTTTCTTATAGGAGCCATTGGCTCCTTAATTAATTAATTTATTTTTTGTCTGGAGCCCTGATTTTGAGAAATGTTGGTAACCAAACTGCTTTGGTTACCATCGACTTCCATTGTATGGAAAAACCCTTCCAGATTTCTTACAATCTCTTCTTTTATGTTCTGTAGAAGAAAGAAAAAACTGTCCCTTTAAACATGAGTTATGAAATCATCTGGCTGATTCCAAAGCAAATAACTTGATTTAATTTTACTTTAAACGATGCAGCATAATCTCACTATGTTTTGGAGTTATTACAGCTGAGTCTCAAAGTAACAAACTGTATGCAGCCTCCAGCAGCGAGCTGAGGATTGATCTTAGCAGTTTACCACACCTGCAGAAAATGTGTGATATTTTGTGAGAAAAGGAAAGGAGGGTGAGATTCCATAATAAAGACTGGTTGAGATAACATCTTCAGAATACACACGGCGACAGAGGATTCTGAGGCCCGCATAGAGGGAACGAGAAACTCAACTTCACTACTGCTCTGTTTTGTTGATGCTGCTGCTAATACTGCTACTGCCTTGAATTTACTATCATCAACTTGTCCAGATCACTATCTCATTCCTGAAACACCTGTTGCTTTTCCCCCATTGTTTCCGCTTTGGCTTTACCAAACAAATACATAAATAAATTTATTTAACCGCACGCAGCAACCGCGATTTTTGCGTGTTTTCTTTTTTCGTAAGGTTATGCCCTTCTCGTTTTACACTTCATGCATGTGGACTGAATATTAAACAATTTAGTAATGATAACATAATGTGTACCATGCTGATTTGTACAGAGGCTCCATAGATTTGCACTTAACAAGCCTAAACAGACAGTGAATGAGAGAGAGATCGACTGAGCGCGTGCGATTACTTGCGTCTGTCCTCCAGGCCGAGTCATATATATTTGTGAAAATCGGTTGTCATGTCCAAGGAAAGCGAAATCTCTTGTCTTAGCATCGACGCATAGCTGGTCAGCTGAGCCTTCTTAAAGTGGCGCTCAAAGTTAAAATGATTTCAACAGCGTGTTTCATTGCGTCTCTTTGAATGAATGAATCAGTGTTTTTGAACGTGTAGTTGAATGACAGTCCCTTTCCACCACCTGGTCAGCCGAGGGGCGCTCAAAGTTCAAATGATTTCAACAGCATGTTTCATTACGTCTCTTTGAATGAATGAATCCGCATTTTTGAACGTGTGACAGTATGACAGTCCCACCTTGTGGCGCAACACTGTAACTGCACTGACTGACAGCCCGTCGAGAACGCTCGCAGGTGGAAATATCAATAGAAAGTCTCTTGTTCAGTCAGATTACAAAATCAGATTACAACTTGGCTAACTGCTATACATATAGGCTAATGATAGCCTAACAATCTTATTTTCAGGTTTATGTTCTGTTATGTGGACCGTTATTTTGTCATTCTCTTCTGTTTACGTCACATGGTGTTTGAACTTAAATGTGTCTTGGCAGTTTGTGTACACAACCACCCTATAATGATAAAATTTCTCCCAGTGCTTTTTTAAAATCCCCACAAATCATAAGCACTTTCTCAGAACAAGCCATTCACAGAATCTGGGCAAAGTGACATCACTTTGCACAGGCCCCTCCCATGACTGCCGTTTTAGCATAGACCTGCCCGGAGTGAGCTGGAAACAGTCTGCCATTGTTTTGATGCCGGAGAAGTTGTAGACAATAATGTCTCCTAAGCGATTGAGGTGTTTTGTTGTTGGATGTAAGAATGAACATAGCAGTTGTCATTTACTCCCGACATCTGAGCCGCTGAAGACACAGTGGATTACTTTTGTTTTTCAAGGGAATGCGCCCCCTGATCTACCTAAACGTGTTTATGTTTGCACGAATCATTGTACTCCAGACTGCTTTCTGAATGAGGGACAAATCAAGGCAGATTTTGCTAAAAAGTTAAAACTCAACGATGAATCAGTACCCACTTTTCATGATTTAGCTGCACCTCCAGGAAAAGTAAGTCCCACACTTTATATTTCTTATGATTATTGTCCCGTTTAAAAATATTGAGAAATGTTTGTGTGCTTTTTGTTCTGGCGTTTGGTATGAATTCTGTCGAGAGTTTCACTAGGATATTGGAGGATGTAATGATGCTACAGGTTACGGCCTTACTTTGTAACGTTCAGCATGTTTCATCTCTGGAACATCTCTGGTGTTGTGGATCAGGGTCTCGTTAAAGAAAGTTCTATGGCACAAAGTGTGCCGTCATCACCACTCTTGTGTGAAGATAATGTCAATGTAACAAAGTTCGTAGTTCGGGGAAGAAGGAGGCGGTTACCAGTGAACATTTAAACATAATTTAATAACAAAATAAACACAACACTGAAAATAGCGCGACAGCCCCTCACGGACAACTGCCGCGCACAAACAACCAAAACAACATAAATTGTCCAGGCCTGGTCCTCTCACTGTCATCACTCTTCCTTTTATCCTTCTGAAACTCCTCCGTGGGACTTGAGACCGGTGTGTGGTGCAGGTGTCCCTCATTATCTTTCACTCCACTGGCCCTTCTCCACTCCCACGGCTCTCGGCCCCTCCCCACTTGTCACGGTCATGCACTCTTTATTTCTAACTTCAGCTATCTTAAACTTGACTGAGAAGTTCAGGAGTAACCTAGTATATTTTCTCCTTCTACTGTAAGTCCAAATAACCAAATATGTTGGCAACTGCCTGTGCTGTACTGTAACAACAATGTGCTACACTACTACTGCTAAAAAAAAATTTTTTTTTAATAGAAAAATAATTACAAATGATTTAATATTCAATGCTGGATTGAACATGCTTGAACCATGATTATTCTCTATACATTTTTTAGAAAAATTATACTTGAGAATTTGAAAGGGTGGTGTGTATTTCTGATTTAAAGAAGCCTGACCACACAGCGGCATGGAATGGATTTGGACAAGGCCAACAGTTGGGTTGTAGTGGGCTGTGATTCATGGGCAAGTGAGGAGGGAGAGGGCCTGGCGTGTAGACCCCTCGCCGAATGACCCTGAACCAGTGAAACCTGAAGCAGCTGAGTAGAGAGCAGCCAAGTAGTTCTGTGAGCTGACCCACCTATAAGACACCACAGAGTCATTTTCAGGTGGTTTTCACACTTGGTTCGGTTGCTTTTACCGAACCCAAGTTTGATTCTGTGCTAATTCCCTTCCCCCACGGGTCTCTTTCATTATACTTTTGAGTTTGAACATCGGTAGGTTTGCGTCATCTCTATGAGTTCCATTGTGAGTACTAGTGGCAGCTGTTTACTACTGTAACTATGGAACAACGCGACGCCAGTTACACTGTGTTATTGAAGCATTTATCCCTCTAGATTTATCACCAAAACTTAAAACAGCAAGACACGTGAAGAATGTGGGCTTCCTCACATTCTGTGACAAGCAGAGTTGAGAAATGCATTATACTTTAGTAAGTATAACCAGGAGCATGTTATGCAAATTATACTTTATTGATAATTCAGGATGTATTGTTTTCATACCAGCTGTGAACCATACACTAGGCTAGAGCTGCAGGATTCATCAGAAGAAAAAAAATCACAATATGGTTAAGTGTGATTATCAAATTGCAAAGGCTGCGATTTACTGTGTTCTTTTACACGTACACATTTCATGATCCAATGTTTTCAGTGTAAATTATATATATGTATATATGTGTGTGTGTGTGTGTTTTGATGGTTTAATATTCGAAAATGAAGAAATTTAAACAGCAAGAAATATTAGTATTGTAATTTCAAACTTGTCTTGTAAAATAAAGTTATTATTATTATTAGATACTGTGTAGTAACAATACTAATAAAAGTAACATTTTGTAATATTACTAGTAATATTTCTTATTTTGTTTAACATTTATGTTAATTAATTATATATATATATATATATATATATATATATGTATGTATGTAATTTCTGTATGTCATAGTTAGGGCTGGGTGATATGGCAAAAAAATTAAATCTCTCTCTTTTTTTTTTTTCAGAACGTTTGACCAATTCTTGATTTTTAAGACTATTATTATTTTTTGAACTCCAACTTTAAAAAATGTAACTACAACATGATTCAAGTAACTTTCTTTATTAACCCTCTAGTTAAAGAAATTTCTATTTCAAGTGCACCACACATGAAGTTGTCAACATGATGTAAATGTTAAACAAATCACTTGTTAAATATCTTTGCAAAATAGATGCATGAACTAGAACTACATCTTGTACAAATTTGTCTTATACATATTATATGTTCAGAAATAATACAAGGAAAATGCTTTAAAAATCTTAAAAGTCAAGGTTATTTAAATTCAAAACAACTGAAGGTATAACACCAGTAGACTATTATTAACTTAAAATGTTCTATAAAAGCAATGAAAAGCAGCTTTCAGCCTGTCACCACACAGCAAATTTAAAAGAGTTTATTTTAACTCCCTCAGAGTTAAAATTAACACTTATCCAGAGTACATATAGGAACCACTGGGTTCTACATGGTTACAGGTTTTGTTTTGATTACGCTGCTTTTCCATTGTTTTTTTTTTCATTCTAAAAATGCAGTGCTCATGTTAAAAGAAGTT
>NW_015505752.1:379185-379666 GCF_001515645.1 Sinocyclocheilus grahami
TTTAACTCCCTCAGAGTTAAAATTAACACTTATCCAGAGTACATATAGGAACCACTGGTAAAGTGTTAAATTACCACTTTTGATAGAGTTAACATTATTAACACTCTGACAGTGTTAACTAACAAACACTTAAAGCGTAAAATATTACCACCAGAATGGATGATGAGAACACCAAAGTTGGTGTTGAAGGTTAACACTCATGCATTAACTGGTCAACACTGCACCACTGTGTTCATGTGAAAATATTAAGAAATAAACCCACAAAACTATACACGTTTACATTTATGTATTTATTTTATAGAAACATTGTTAATCTTTTTCCCTGCACCAAAATGTCTTCACATTAATTTTTTTCAATACATGTAAAGAACATGTTCTTACAACAATTAAAAATCATGTCACAGCAAATCAGTGCAAAGACACAAAAAACATATTCTTATTTGGTCCATATTAGAGCCCGACTGATACATCGTTTTGCCGA
>NW_015505752.1:383724-384606 GCF_001515645.1 Sinocyclocheilus grahami
ATTATATTAACATTATATAACCTATTTAGTCATATATTTTATATACTATAATATATGCTCAGAAACCCAGCTGGGTATGGTCTAAAAGCTAACCATCTCTAACCAAGAATATGATGTTCTTTAATGTCTGTATAATAGAACGCCTGGCAGGTTACAGTCTTCATTTATGTCAGTGTGTTTCTAAATGAAGTCACATGTGGTCAGAATGCCCCGTCCGTGTTCCCACCTAGCTGAGGTATGTGGCGGCCCGTCACATGCAGATCAGCCACGCATGACACAGTTTAAACTCAAACCTGTGTTTAATAAGATAAGAGGAGCCATGGACTGTATCATGAATGTTGCTTATGTAAGGCTCGCCTGTAATAACGACCTGGAGCTTTAGGTTATTACCTTCTTGTGGTCATCAGAGCAGAATGATTTTAGACAATTGCATCAAAAGACACTGTGTGGCAAAATTGCGGCTGCATCACGGCCCGGTATCACATAGAGGAAATCAGGCCACAAAAAATTTAAAAGGAAGCATATAGCTATCACATAATGACCTGATAACACAGAAGGTAAGAGTCATCCATTTATAGCCATCATAAGTTTGTTACACATTTCTAGAGCAAACACCTGCAGCAGGCAGCTTGGTATGTCTGCCTGAAATCCAGAGGATTGCTCATCTGACTTTAACAAGTGGTAAAAGTAAATTGGAAAAATAGGTAATTCCTTTTGATTAGCAATACTTTATCTGAAAATGAAAAAGGTGCAAACGCCTCGCTCTCTGGCTGCTGTACAGAGTTGAGACAGGAGAGCTATTTGACTTGGCATGTGGACTGGACCCCATTTTGGCTTTCACCCCAGCAGATCAATCTCCACATTGGTGAGTTTTCTTTTCTC
>NW_015505752.1:386057-388557 GCF_001515645.1 Sinocyclocheilus grahami
AAAAGCAGTTGTGTAGTAATTAGGGCGGCACGATTTATCGAAATATCGCAAATGTAAATATCGCAACGGCGTGCGATATCATTATCATTTTAATAATAGGCTACTTAAATCAAAATGTTGCAAAAGGTCAAAGTTTTAAGTTTTTTCATGTGCAGGAAGAGCAAGTTCTGCCCTTTTCTTCTTTACCTTGCCATAGAATATGGCCGTGCTCACTGATGTAATGTTACCTGTATTCATATTTAATCAAAAGTAAAATTGCCATTTCAATTAGATTATATCCATAATACAAATACCATTAACATACGACTAATCAACATTATTTCACTAGTATTAATGTTGTTATTGTTACAGCTTAAAAAATTGCAGCTGACCTTGCTAGCTAGCTAAACTATTGTAATAATGTCATTCCACTATTGCACAGTGTTGCCGCTTGGCAACACATACATTTGAATGATTTACCAAAAAACAAATTTTATAAAAACTTTTTTGAGAGGTGAATATGTCATCATAACATCATAACAGTGATGTTTTAGATTTTTTTGTAGAAGTGACACGGACTGGTCCTTGTTTGTTACTGACGTTTTAGTTTGCTTTCAGCAACTACCAGCAAGAGATGGCAGTCTGTCAGAAATCGCCACAGAAAAAAAACTGCATGTCATGTGACTTAATCAAAGCACATCATTGGCTAAACTAAGGTCTTCTCTTTCCAACAAAAAAAAAAACGAGAATGTTCTCTTAAAGAGACAGTGGCAAGGAAATTAACACAAAATGTATGTTGCCATATGGCTACACCATGCGGTAGAGGGTTAAGTAGTACTTAAAGTGTGTGGAAAGCAAAGTTACAATGATATAAAATGAGTGTCATTAATGTTTTTGTTTGTATGTTCACACTGATGTTTAAATTACATTTTCTGATTTGTGACATTACTTTTTAAGTAATGCTAAAACACTGCTTGTCACTTTCAGAAGTTATAGGGATTCTTTATTTTCCAAGAAAGATTGTGAAACAAATTGGTTATATAATTTTCATTTTTAAATATTTTAAAATATAATTTAAATTGGTTTTACACACTTTAAGCAATATCGTATCGCATAGCGAATATCTAATTTTTTTAACAAGGTATATCACATTTTTCTTCAATATTGCACAGCCCTAGTAGTAATACAAGGGCTGGTGGATTTATCAAGTCACAATATATATTCATAGTGATTTTGTTGGCAATATTAACTTCAATGTCGGCAACATTGTGTATATTGCAGTGACATTAATTGAAAGTTTCATAATTTAATTTTATGCTTTCCTAAATACTATGTCATAAGTCTAGTTTTGTGATCTCACCATGTATTGCACCTTGTGAGCCTTTTTAAATAGTAATGCATTGAAATTATTTTATTTTATTTATTTTTTACTGAAACACCAGAAGTGAAATTATAATTTTTATTTAGCTGAAAACTGAAACCGAAATTAAAGCTTGGGTCATTGAACTTGGTTTGCTGTTTAGGGTTTTGTGTTAACAGGTGACTAATTAAACCAACCATAGTGAAGTTCTTCGTAATGAGCCGCCTCTCAATATTTCAGCTGAACAAATTTGACATATTGAGAAATAGAAGTTGACATGGTTAAATTCCCCCTCTGTAAAAATCGTGTTCCGGGCCCCCTCTCCCTCGTGGGGCCCTTGGAATCGTCTTAACCTTCCCCCCGTTACCGTGCCCCTGCCAGTATGTATATGCAGAAAAGCTGATTAAGACTCAAAAGCTGTGTTTACTTTTAATTCAGCATCTTCGCTGTTACTCGTTACCCCGTGTAGCCACATGTAAGCAGCTCTCTCTACCAAATGAGATTATAATGCTATTTTACCTGATGCTGAAATACAGAACTAACATTACATCTGAGGAAGACATATATTGTTTTCGGTTGCTTAGTTTCCATAACTTTATATCATGACTTGTGTGACTTTGAGTTATACTGGGGTTTCCCTCATATGTCACACTTCAGGATTCCCCAACAACGTTAACGCGCCTCAATTAACTAATAGAGTGATATAAAAAAGTATACACCTTATTGATGATGCAAACTATACAGGCAAGCAGATGAGGTCAGAAGAACGCATTTTCTTTATAATCGCTTTTCTAGCGCCGTAAAGTTAGTTTTAGGTTCGATATTCACCGGACATTCTCTTTCCCTTGCCACTGTTCTATAGAGTCGACAGCCCTACAAAGATATCTGTACCACGATTAGTTTTAACAATATGCAACCACTTTATATCGACATAAAAATGTATTCAAAACCGCCTACGTGTATTGTAGCTGCAGATTTTAAACGGAGAAGACTAGGGTTGGGTATTTTATTTTATTTTTTCCGATACCGGTGCCAAATCGATACTTTTAAAACGGTTCCGGTGCCTGAACCGATACTTATTAAAGAATAGAGAAAGAATAGAAAATGCTAGTGTTAGAGGCTCTTTTTCTTTAGAAATAAAACAAGTAGTTAGAATAGAAA
>NW_015505752.1:393557-416145 GCF_001515645.1 Sinocyclocheilus grahami
CATAAATGCTACTTTATCAGATCAAATGAAAATGCCATCGAAACTTTTCTGAAGACAGTCGGTTCCTTTCAGAGATACATTCATATAAAACACCCGCGACGCGTTTTGATTTTGAAACGTGCAGTGCTCATGTTTATTCAACGAAGTCAAACGCCACAAAATAAATCAATGTATGGGAAACATTGGTAATGTATATCGAAATATCGGAAATGTGTTTAAAAATCATATTACCGTTATTGAAAAGAATTATATCGTGATACATATTGATATTGAATTATTGTCCTGCCCTACCATACACCAGTGGGCAGTGTTGGGCAGTAACGCATTACTTAGTAACGCGGTACTGTAATTTGATTACTTTTTATGAGTGCAGAGACTCGTGTGCGTGTGTGGTATGCGGGAGAATAAAATGATTCACGGGACTCCCACAAAATAGAAATATCTAAACATAAAATATCTAAAACAAATAAATTGTTATTCATCTTGCACAAAAGCAACATGAACTAATATAAAATATAAACGATTAGCAGGTGCAAGCGTATGCAGATTTTCTATTTAGGCTATAACACGTGTTTGCAGCGTTGAGCAATGCAGTGCTGAAATGTGCATGCTCACGAATCCTCTCATTATAACACACAGATTGTAGACATTATGAACAATTCATTATGCATATATTTATTGTGTTATAACAGAGATTTGTGAGATTGCGATGAACTGAGATCTTTCTGCCATGCCAAACCATGCACGCAGCAGCCGCTTATTAAAAATCGTGTTCTGTGAATGTTGATGCTTTAATGGCAAATATTTATCGGGAGCATGTATGCTGGGATTTCATCAATTTCATGGAGAAAAAAGTAACATAACTTGTAATGTAACTAATTACTTTTGAAATAAAGTAATCAGAACAGTAAAGTGATTACTTTTAAAAGGAGTAATCAGTAATTGAATTACATTTTCAGAGTATAACTTGCCCAACACTGCCCGTGGGTTGGCGAGTAAGATGCTATGTTTCAGTGCACGTGTGACATGCTACAAGTCAGAATTATTCAGTACGTTCACGGTTTCTCTACCACTGTATCTGTACCGCCACAGCTGAATCATAATTCTGAATCACAGTAGAAGTTATGTGATTTTTTGTGTATTTATATGGAATCAAATTGACGGCTTGCAAGTCAGAATCAAATTGATACCTAGCCATAATTTAAAGAATTTATTTGCATTATTATTTGTGGCAGATGTTAGTGCAGAATGCTCACCTACTATCTAGGGAGGACTCTTGAGAGTGAAGTAAAAGACTTGTTATGCAGTAGCTGTTTCATGAATTAGTGTTAGTTTTGTTTACTGGTTCTAATTATTAAACTATATGTATTTTTTTTAGGATCTCTTGAACTCCTTTATTTCCATCAGAGTCGACTTGAACCCCTTTGGCAAATCAGTTTTTGGATTGTACTGTTGCTGCTGTCTCATAATTCTCATATCGCTTATGTGGTTTCAACACAGGAGGAACTTCATTATTCATATGCTAAGGTTATTGGATAGAGAGAACTTGTGCCAGACGTCAACTCACTAATGTGTTAGAGTCTTTTGCTTTTTTTAATGGAAACTTCACTGTAGCACTTTGCGGTAAAGAAAAACACATAGATGGGGTTCCAATAAAGGTGTCTTGTGTCAGTGTGGGGGGATCCAGTACGCATTCAAGTGACCTACATAGTTTAACTTGATACACAGGCGTCCATTCTCAACTGACCGTAATCGAGAGCTCCCCCTTCACCTTGCAACATACAGTAGGTAACTAAAACTAAATGCAAAGATGTGCTTTGTCCCCCTGTGCTCCCATTGTTCTTTCAGAGCGTCTGCTATAGGACCATTGAGATGCAAATGACCATCCTTAACAAGCTGCAGATCTTTAGCATCATTCTCTATACACCTTTATCGATTCATTGTACATTGACACCACGTCACGGTATGTGCTCTCAGAGATATACAGTAACACTTGATATTCAGTGACAAGATCAAAAAGTGAAAGTTCACAAGATATCGTTTCGGCTCGGGTCTTCAGTTTCAGCGTCACTCTTTGTCATACGGGTGGTCTAGCTTAATGTTATTCGTCTCTCATCCGTGCATGTGATGTCTGTCATCCAGCCTCTATCTTAATCGGTCGCCAGGGATGACCTTTTCTTCCTCGCCAGACGAGAATATCAGCTGGTTTAAATGGCATCAGATTTGGTCTCCTGAAATTGTAACCTTTCTTAATGGGAACTGATGAAATCCGCTGGAAATGTAAAAGGGACAATATGTCTATTCATGTAAATTTAGTGGTGAAATGCATGTCAGAATTGCACAGGCTCATTGGAAGATGCATTCATTCAAACCAGTTTATTTAATATAATAATGATAATAATAGTAATTTTATTTAAATTTTTAATGAAACCCACATTTACTACTTCTCAGAGTAACAACAATAATACATTGTTTGAATAAAACATAACTTTTTTAAAGGGGTCATATAATGCGATTTAAATTTTTCCTTTCTCTTTGGAGTGCTCTTGGTGCATAAAGAAGATCTGTAAAGTTGCAAAGACTAAAGTCTCAAATCCAAAGAGATATTCTTTATAAAAGTTCAGAGTCAGCCACACCTACCTAAAACGGCTCGTTCTAACACGCCCCCACATATCTACCTCACTATGTGGGAAGATTTGCATAACGCTGCCCAAATATTCATGCAAAGAAAGAAGGCGTAACTTTTAGTCTCACTGTAGTTTTGTTGACGCTGCAGCCATGTCGTGAAGGCTCTGTGTGCTTCGTTGTGAAAGCGAAACTACTTTGTTTGGTCTTCCAAAAGAAGATATCCGCTTCGTCATGCCTATAGCTGATCTGTGCTGGTCGCTGAGGGAATACATCAACTTTCACCGTGGACGAAGCGGAATTCAGTCCGGGGTCGTCACATGTGGTTGCCACTCATTCGTCAGATCAGCCGGGCGTGCCGTTCTTGACCCCGCCGCCTCAGCTCACTCTATCCCGGCCTCAGCGCACACTAAACCGGGCTTCCCCTCACGCTAGGCTGCTGTGTTTTTCATTGTGAAAGCGAAACTACTTTGTTTGGTCTTCCAAAAGAAGATATCCGCTTCGTCATGCCTATAGCTGATCTGTGCTGGTCGCTGAGGGAATACATCAACTTTCACCGTGGACGAAGCGGAATTCAGTCCGGGGTCGTCACATGTGGTTGCCACTCATTCGTCAGATCAGCCGGGCGTGCCGTTCTTGACCCCGCCGCCTCAGCTCACTCTATCCCGGCCTCAGCGCACACTAAACCGGGCTTCCCCTCACGCTAGGCTGCTGTGTTTTTCATTGTGAAAGCGAAACTACTTTGTTTGGTCTTCCAAAAGAGGACAAGACTACAAATCAGTGGTATTTACAACACTGTTCCAGAACAGTTTAACCCAAATATCCAGATGTGTGCAGCGCATTTTATGGAGGACTGTTTACTGATCCTGGGAGAGTAACGTTAGACTAAAATGCCGGTAGTTCTGACTCCCGTAAGTACGTTTTCATTTAAAGGATATGCCACTGATGATTCAAACGCGAGTTTTGGGCAGTAGAGTAGCACTTGTTGTTTGTCATTTCTCCGATCACAAATGCAGACAGAGGTTTATGTTTACGCGGCGCGATGCAATGCAACGCAAAGCATAAAAAGACAGTATAAGTCATTATAATCAGTAATTATGTCCCCACTGGATGCAACAAATGCCTCGTTTGTAATGGGTTTTAATGTTTTTGCCTTGTCGCTCCGGCTGGGACATGGCATCAACAGTATGTGAGGGGCGTAACATTTCCGTCTCACGCTTGAGGTATTCGGCCAATCACAACGCATTGGATAGCTGGCCAATCACAGCACACCTCACTTTTTCAGACAGATGAGCTTTGTAAAAATCGACACGTTTCAAAAAGGCAGGGGCATAGAGGAGAAACAATAATATACAGTATGTGGAAAATAATGTGTTTTTTTCATACATGAAAGAAATTGTTCAAATTTGTATTTGATTACATTTTAGAAGATTAATGAATTTATAAATGTTATTACTTTTTGTAAAGTTGTATGCATTCTTTTGATTACCACCTTTTTTGGGGAAAACGTGTATTACAGGTGCATCTCAATAAATTAGAATGTCATGGAAAAGTTCATTTATTTCAGTAATTCAACTCAAATTGTGAAACTCGTGTATTAAATAAATCCAATGCACACAGACTGAAGTAGTTTAAGTCTTTGGTTCTTTTAATTGTGATGATTTTGGCTCACATTTAACAAAAACCCACCAATTCAACAAATTAGCATACGTCATAAAATTGGCATGTCACTATATTCTAATTTGTTGACATAGTGAATTGGTGGGTTTTTGTTAAATTTGAGCCAAAATCATCACAATTAAAAGAACCAAAGACTTAAACTACTTCAGTCTGTGTGCATTGAATTGATTTAATACACGAGTTTCACAATTTGAGTTGAATTACTGAAATAAATGAACGACACGACATTCTAATTTATTGAGATGCACCTGTAGATCATGAAACAGAATCTATAAAAAAAATTCTGAAAAAATAACTAGTATGTTTAACTAGTTTTTTAACATTTCATAGGGCCCTATTTATGTGGCTCAGAATACATGTATGAATCCTTCGTTGTTTTAAGTGAATTGCCTGCTTTGAGAACCACTGCTTTAAACAGCAACTAGAAAAAAATAAATAAAATGGAATCCAAGTACACAGATGATGTAGTGTAGATTTTATGTAGCAAATCGGAGCTCATTTGTATTTTACTGGCCCAGTGCATGAGCCATTAACTGCAAATGTAATTCAAACATACATCACACCTCTGGTCTTTTTGATCTGAAAGGTTTACTGTGGTGTCAAAATGGTAATAAAACCTCTAAAGCATAGTAAAATTGCCCCTCTATCCATTTTTTCATGTCTGCTAAGAAGACATAGGGTTGATATTGTGTATATATATCAGGCGTTAATAGATATTTCATTGTGCATGCTCATTTCCACCAAATTTTCATTTACATTACATTACCGTATTTCATCTAACGTGAAATAATGGTGAAATTTTGCAGGCAAAAAAAAGTCCATTGTCTTTTGTATACATGTAGGGATGTATGAACCACAGCTCACGCAGAAGTCATTTAGCAAATTTGAAATATTCATGGGGAAATCTTTTGCAGAAATTCCTGGTCGAATAGATTCCTATTAAAATGACTCTATTTTTCAGAAGAACAGTAAATGTGGCTGCACCTTGATAGCGTAAATTATAATGTTGTGATGCCTGAATTCACTTGTAGCATTTAAAATTGACAGAGTTCTGTATTTACTTCAGCTCCTTTGGCTAGGCATGGCTTTAGGTGTAACTTCACTTAGCCACAGGATTATGTCCTTAAGCCTTTTAGAGGAATAAGCTGGTCACATGAAGCCTGTGATTGGTCAACTTTGACCCAATGACTTGCCTCGCTGTCTTGTTAACGTACCTGCTGAGTGCTAATCTGCATTATTGTCTTTTTTCCCCAAGAACAAATTGTCCTATCGGATGTGTATGGTCCATTATGCCTCTAGACTAGCTTTCAAGATGCGTCTTCGTCATTCTAAGGTGTAAATGTCTGCATGAGATATTGAATCTCTGGAAGACAGGCACTTTCAGGCAAAGGTAAGAAACATGGGAGAGAGCACTTCTTATAGTCAGGGGCCTGTGATCTCATGATCCCATCTTCTGGAGCTTAGATAGAGAATGATAGTATTGCTGAGATTATCTGTTCATCTGTTCATGTGATGAGATAAAAACAGCTCGATATGTTCTGTTCTGGTTTACTGTGGGCTTTTTTTGTTTTGTTTAAATGTCGGATTAATTTTACTTGAGTAAAGAAGGTCATTTTTTTTATATGTTCCTTCTGAATTATGGTGTCCAACCAGAAGATTTGTACTGAAGAAGGACAAGCCACTGTCCTGCTTGATCCTAACTTTTTCCTTTGCAAACTTGAAACCACATGATCTTAAATGACTAATAATAATATAAGCAATCAGCAGCAGAATGGTTTTTGTTATTTGAATTAAATACTGAAGCAGCACATGAATATATTTCTACACCAAGCCCTGAAGGAACAAATACACAATCACACACATTCACAGAGCAAAGTTACTTCATAAACTGTTCAATCCTAGTTCAGTCAGTGCATAACTGGGAATTGTAGAGAGATATCAGATATTGTTGTGTCTGTCACTTCTTTTCAATTCTTATTTGGAGAGTGTAAAAGACGTGAGCCAAAACATAGAGTAGGTGAGGTTCAGCTGACCAAAATTGAGTTGTTTAGGGTCTGCTAATGGGACGCCACCTTGTCAGATTAATTATTTACCAGTAGAAGCTGGCATGGTTGGAAATGTTTCAGCATATACAGCTTGTGATATCAGTACCATGGGTACTTTTGAACACAAATGTCATTTTCTGCTGTCAATGTTCCTTAAGTTCTCCAAATGTCCATGTCAGTTCAGTTCCCACAGAGGAAACGGGCTTTATAGCGCACCAAATCTTATTTGAGTTAGTATTGCTACAGGTGAGGAGTCATTTTCGTTTAAGCTTACAGTTTGGTGCCTGTCCAACATCAGTCAGCAGCCCTGCAGCTCTCTGCAGAAACATCACAGCTTGAGCTCACACAAGCTCCTTCTGGCCATCTCTTCAGTTAGGGCTTCAAAGTGGGCTGTGCTCTCTCAAACATTGGGATGAGCTGGAGGAATCTCACGGAAAATAATTTGCACACTTCCCCAAGAGGTTTTGCAATGAGATTGATGTAATGATATTGTGAGAATAAGAGAGTTAATTTTAGATTTACTTCAGTAGCAAAAACGGCCTTGGGGTTGGTAGATTTTTATTAATTTCCATGAATTAGTTCAAACCGTCTGTTTCAGTGCATTCATTTAAAACTTTAAACAATTACAATAATTTGCATCGTTACTTATTAAATTTTTTGAATATAATTTTTAAGTAAAATATATATTGAGGTAAATATTGCTGTATGTTTTCCAGCATATAAATGAAAACTATTAAATGTAATTTTTTTTATGTTCCTATAGTAAACACTTGAAACTGGTTTGATTGATTTTAGCTAGATATTTATTTTAGTATTTTGAATCTACTTGGCAACAATTGCTTAGTTAAAATCAAGGCAAATGTATGAATATATACACTACCATTCAAAAGTACGGGGTTAGTAAGATTATTATTTTTTTTTTCAGTTTCAGATTTTTATATTCTGTTTCTTAAGGTTAAGTTATAACTTTTTTTTTTGCACCAATATTTTCCATCCTCATTTTTACTCTCTGTAAAACGCACTCAATTTCAGTGGGCGTTACCTCTTGCAGAAATAGAAGTAGACACCCACTGCTGTTTTTGGCTAACTTTGTCGCTCTCCTTTATAGCATGTCATGTGTTTGATACTTGAGATGGCAAGTGCTGTGATAGAGCAATATAGAGTATGTTTTGAAGAAATCAGAAGAAACTGAAAAAATGCAGCCACAACCATTGCAATAGTCAGTTTCAGCACAGTCATTGTTTTTCAGTATATAGTTTTAAAAGTACTATTATTACTTGTAATATTACAAAAGACATGCATGTTCATATGAACTGGTTTTATTAGCAATGCTAAATAATGATATGCTTTGTGTCTAAATAGTGTTAAATGCTGAAAAAAATAAATAAAAGGCACTTACCTGCACTGTCTCTGAGGAAAAAATGCTTGCACTGCTGTATCTTTCAGTAAAAGATACAGTTGTGCTGTTAATATTATAGTTTAAACCATTCTTTTTTTTCAGTGTTCTTTGGTGAATAGAAAGTTAAAAAGAATAGCATTTATTTGGAATAGATTTTTTCTTTTTGTAACAATGTGAAGGTACTAGTACCGTCACTTTTGATAATGAATCCTTTCTGAATTTGTATTAATTTCTTTTAAAACATATCTTACCCCAAACTTTTGGTAGTATTGAATGTTGCCAAAAGGCTGAAAAATAGTGAGATATAATTTGGTCGGCTATGGCTATATTGCCCAGCCTTAATCTCAGCATCTGTTTTATTTCTTAGCATTTACTGGTTTTTCAGATCTTTGGGAAGCTGAGCAGAAACGTGTGTTCTCACTGAAGACAGCAGTGAAGGTGCCAAACACTACATTATACTTCCATGGATTGTGATCAACTTCTCAGTCCTGGAACAGTGGGCTCTTGGCTGCGCTTCTGTCCGCTGTGAAGCACCTTCATAATTCCACTATTCATTCAGCATCGCTAGGATCCTTGACATTATGTGAGAACTTAATTTTACATAATGGGCATTTAAGGACTCACTTTGAAATTGTTTTATTTCAGCACAAAGGCCAAGCGCAGAACTTTCTGACATTTAAAACATCCTCAATTAAATGTTGAAAGCCTCACATGTGCGTAGCGTTTTGTGCCACTGTCATTTCATTTTTCCCTCAGATTTTAATGAGAGCTCCTTCTGAAGAACACATTTGCTGATTAGAGAACTCATTAGTAGCCGTGTGAGAGGAGGCTCAGAGCAAGAACATGAGCAATGTGGGACAAAGGTGAGGTGGGCCAGGAAAGGAAGGCATCAGGCAGTTTGATTAGGAACTTATAGTCATATTCATAATAATTTGATGTCACTATATAATGGCAGTAGATGGAAATAGGAGCGAGTGCCTGTAGCTGTGAGAATTTGAGAATTGAAATGTGTTATAATTTGTTTGTAGGCTGAGATGAATCAGGGATTTATCCTGGTAAGATATCACCCTGTTGTGGTTTCTTAAAAAAATACATTAGGCAGCTGTCGAGGAACCGCTACAATACCTGCAAAAGCAATGGGTTTTGGACAGCAGACCAAGAAAACATTTTGTTGAAAGTCATTTTGTTGTGAATGCATTTATATTAGTGACTCGTGCTAATATAAAGCATTAAGAAATCTTAATGAATTTTTAAATGAATCTGTGTCTGAATACTTAATTTACTCAGCAGCATTCATCTTCTTATTTTGTATTGTAATTTTGTATACATTTTTTTATAAATAATCTATATAGTATACATGCATTACAATATAATATTTTTCATTAAATTTCAATATCCATTTTAGTTTTTTAATTTTCATGTTATTTATTCTGCCTTTAACATGAAAATGATTTTACAATATGACATTTTTAACTGAATTCTGCTGTTATGCACCATTTTTTTTTTTTTTTTACCCAGTTATACAAAGTGAAAATACAGAGAATGATGGGTTGGACAATTATTGAAAGATCATTAACTAACATTATTGTGTTTTGTGTGTTTTAGAATTAGTGAAAATATTCTATGTTCCAACCAACACCCTGTTGAGTTTAGCTCTACTGTTTCATTCCTCTGTGTAAACATTCTTTGCTGTCTGGCTGTGGAAGTGTTGGACGTGGAGCAGAACAGCTGCCAGGGTGATGATGTTGTCATGGCGAGAGCTCCTGTGGAGCCCTCCTGGCATTCTGTCCTTTTCCGCTGGGGATGTTTTTTTGTTTTTTTTTTCCATATCAAAAAGATGATGTTCACTGTATAGTGACACCTCTGGGAGCATCCTGAGCCTTGCTTTAGGGTGCATGGAAAGACATCAGCCAATTGTTGGTGAGAGAAAATTACTTTAATTGAAATCTTATGTTAATCCTCACATGTTCCATTATTGTGTGATGATAATAATAAGTCCCACCTCATTTGGCTTGTTCGGTCTATTAGTTGTCTGGATAATGATCTTAAATTTGTTTTTATATTGCCGCACAGCTGTGATTATTGTTCTTCTAAATAAATTCTATTCAAGTTTTTTAGCTGTTTGATTTGCTAGCAATATCGTCTCATGCTTCGACCTCAAATCATACATTATCACACATTTGTGCCAGTAAAGCACAGATATGAGGTACTGCAAAAATACGTATTTGACACCAGCGAGCATAGTGGGCGCTGCTGACAGGATATACTCAAGCACTCATTTGCCTGTGGTCGGACAGCTCTGATGTAGACTATTGGGTGGTGTGGTTCACTTAAAGCATGATAGTTGCCTAAGCGGTCTGGTTCTTGGGGATTCTGGTAGTGTGAATGCTGGCCAATTAGAACAATGTGTTTAGGGAATCTTTCTTTCCTTCTTTCCTTCTTTCTTTCTTTCTTTCTGTCCCGTCCCGTCCCTAATATGCAAGGTTTGACCTGCATTGAAAATGTTTTGGAACATTTTATTGGGGAAAAACAAAACAAATAAAATGTGGCTTTGAAAACTTACAGCCACTGAAGCAAATTTAACTATGCATTCTCATTTCTCATATATTTACATTTAGATTAACTTCGTGTTCAGTAACGCTCAGTTATAGGTGAACAATTTTTTAAATCATTCAAAATTTAATGCGCTGTTAAATAGAAATCTCAGAATGAATATCTATTTTTCAGTGCATGTACTGTATGTGATGCATAAATTCAGTTGTAGCATTTCTAACTGTTTATTTAAATTATTATTATTATTTTTTTTTTATTTGGACAAAATATTTAGACATTTATTGGTTATCTGCCTTAACTTGAAAATTACTTTTGATTGTTTACTCTAGAACATGCATGTTCATCCCATATCCCATTTAGTCAAAGCTGAAAAAAAAAAGTAAAATTCAAAAGGCGCCATGCTTAGATGACTTGGATAACTCATAAATACTTCAAATATCAAATGTAAATGAATAATTTTGTGAATCCTTAAGTAATTTAATTAATGTGTGGATGACTGTATAGGTAAGCTAACATCAAAAACCATTTCTGACCGAGAATAAACCATGCATATTAGTAATGCACCAAAAAATGAATTTTTTTAAAGCAAAACTGAAATTAAAGTTTTTATTTAGCCAAAAGCAGAAATTGTTTAATTAAATTAATTTGTTATGCGGTTCAGGGTGTTGAATGAGCATTTGAATGAATGATGCATTTATATGTTATGTGTTGTGTTGACAAGTGATATACCTTCATTGTAAAGCTCTTCGACAACGAGACGCTGATCGATATTTCACAAAATAGATACTGACACAATAAAAATGTCTCATTGGGGAAGCAATAAGTCCTTCAAAATATTTCAGCATATTTATTTATTTATTTATTTTTTGGCTGATTACTTTCTGTGTATCATTAGTGCACATGCTGTGTCTCTTCAATTCTAAAGTGTCTAGTCGGTTGTCCAGAATGCTTTAAAGGGGTCATATGATGCTGCTAAAAAGAACATTATTTTGTGTATTTGGTGTAATGAAATGTGTTTATGCGGTTTAAAGTAAAAAAAACACATTATTTTCCACATACTGTACATTATTGTTTCTCCTCTATGCCCCTCCTTTTTGAAACGTGTCGATTTTTACAAAGTTCATTGTTCTGAAAAGCTAGGTGTGCTGTGATTGGCCAGCTATCCAGTGCATTGTGATTGGCCGAATACCTAAAGCGTGTGACAGAAATGTTTCGCCCCTCACATACTGTTGATGCCGTGTCCGGCCAGAGCGACGAGACAAAAAGATTAAAACCCATTACAAACGAGGCATTTGTTGCATCCAATGGGGACATAATTACTGATTATAATGGCTCATACTGTCTTTTTACGCGTTGCGTTGCATCGCTCCACGTAAACATAAAACCCTGTCTGCATTTGTGATCGGAGAAATGACAAACAACAAGCGCTACTCTACACTGCCCAAAACTCGCGTTTGAATCATCAGTGGCAAATCCTTTAAATAAAAACGTACTTACAAACTGTGAGTCAGAACTGCTGGCATTGTAGTCTACTCTCCCAGGATCAGTAAACAGTCCTCCATAAAATATGCTGCACACATCTGGATATTTGGGTTAAACTGTTCTGGAACAGTGTTGTAAATACAACTTAACCACTGATTTGTAGTCGTGTCCCCTTTTGGAAGACCAAACAAAGTAGTTTCGCTTTCACAACAAAAAACACGGCGGCCTAGCGTGAGTGGAATCTGCAGCTTAGCGTGAGCTGAGGCCGGGCTAGAGTGAGCAGAGGCGGTGGGGTCAAGAACAGCGCACCCGGCGGATTCGACGAAGGAGCGGCAACCACATGTGACGACCCCGGGCTGGACTCCGCTTCGTCCACGGTGAAAGCCGAGAAAGGCCATCAGCAATAAATAAAACAGTAAACAGCCAAAGGACGTAACTTAGAATGGGAGATGGATCGGTTTGTGAAAGGGAAGAGAAAAGCCATAGATGAAGTCGCACAGACCCAGGCAGGTGCTGGTCATTCAAAAGCTAAATGCAGAAAATATGACGAGGCATATCTTACTTTTGGCTTCACTCACCACTCACCGTGTATTAGGGTTGTGACGGTGAGGAAATTTTCCCACCAGTTAATCGACGTGTGACAACACCGGTAATAGGGTATATGTCGAACATCACCTGACCAAACCCGGAAAACAGGTCTCATTGCTTCCGCTTGTCGTAGAACGTGTTAACAGTTAGCGGCAATTCGGCGTTGATTCAATTCAAGCAACAACAACGTCAAACTCATAGAACTTTTATTAACAAAACGAATAAAAATACACCATATATTCCTAATAAAATAACAAATTACTTAGGCTACACAAAGTTTAAATAGGTATATAAAACTAAAAATCAGCAAACACTGTGGAACCAAATAAATAAGAAACATAGAACGTTTATTAGCAAAAGGAAAAAGAAAGCTTGGAGGCACGGCATATACACCTTGATGTAAAATAAAATAAATACAATACACAAAGTTTAAATAAAAGTAATCAGCGCAAACCGTGGAACCAAATAAATAAGAAACGATTGTTAAAAAAACTTCCAGTCAATAGGCACGCCAGATTTTTTTTTAATAGGTTTAAATGGGGGTGCAACCAAAAAAGTTTGAGAACCACTGCTTTAAAATGTCTTAGTAAATGGATTGAGCTGTTTTGACAGAAGAGACTATTGAATGGACAAAGACAGGATGCAATATTAAAAGGCTCTGATGCTTTTTCTTGCAGAACAGGATGGGCATCCATTAGCTCTCTGGAGCAGGTTAAATGGCGCTGCATGCTCTATGAATTACATTTAACTCCTTACAGGGTTCTTCCAGTGTGACTACATTATGTCCAATGATGAGAATTAGGATGAATGAATTCAGGCAGCATATTGGAATATAAGCACAGCTCCATAACATGTTTTGAGTTATTTCTCATCTTCCGGTAATTTCTGTAATGAGTACAATGTTACATTTTGAAAATCATATTAATTTCTCTCTGACCAATAATGCTCTGTGACCAAGACTGCAGCCAAAAGCCACATGTGTGCAATGCACTCTGGGTTAATGGAGACTGACAAAAACGGAAGAAATATACAACTTCCAGTCAGCATTGGAGAGTGTGCATCACCCACCAGTCTGCGTCTCTGACATGTGGAGCCATAGGAACTTAAAAAAAAAAAAGTTTCTGTTAGAAATTTCCTGATGAAAGTGTGCACATTCAATAAGCCGTATCTCTGCATTCATCTCATCGCATTTCTCTCTTGATTTTGATTCAATAGAATCCAATAAAACATAACAGCAGGCAGACCTGCTGAGCAGAAATTAGATTTAATTGAGACACAGACAGTCAGTGTGTTCTCTGCTTTCTCCCTTTCTAGCTTTTTTACTGGCGGCACTGAAAGCATCAAGTTCAGCGTTGAAGCTGAACTTTCATCGAAGCTGCTGTCTGTCAAGCTACTCTTCATTTTAATACATTTCAACTACAGTCAAACTATTCTTTTGGAAAAGTAGTTATCTACAATACTAGCTACTAACAAAAAGTGCACAGCCATGTAAGCTACTTTTTAAATATATTTAATATATTTTATTAATTTTTTAAAATAAGATATTAAATAAAATATTAAGATATTTTATTATTACATTTTACAGTGTGCTTTTTAAATGTTTTTTTTAGTTATATACAGTAGTGCCACTATTTTTATATAGATACACCCCAAGCACAGTTTTTTTTTTATGTGTTTTTTATTAGTTGTAATAAATCTTTTTAATAATTTTTTTTAAAGAACACACAACGGTTGCTTCTGGACAATTGTCCAGAATAGAGTGGAGCTTTGTCATTTCTTGAGCGGTAATGACAGTAGCGGACTGAGCGTGCGTTTAGGTGTGTGTTTGTTGTGCAGTTTGATACAGCAGTGAAATCTACACCATACTGGAGCTCTGGCAGACATTGATCAAGAACAACCTGTTCTTATTCAACAGATCTTTTTCAGGTGTTTACTCTCTACCAGTCAGCAGTTTCAATATTTCAAGTTTGCCTGACCGACAGCTAGGATTTATTCACTTCAGCCCTCTACATACACTTTGGCAATTTAATAGCTATTGGCTAGTACATTTTTTAAGTTTACTTACCAGACTGATATACTATTTCACACACACACACACACACACACAGAGACACACACTACCGTTCAAATGTTTGGGGTCAGTACTTTAATTTTTGCATTAAATTGATAATGACAGTAAAAGTTACAATACAGTAGATTACAATAGATTTCTAGGTTTCTCTTTCAAATAAATGCTGTTCTTTTGAGCCTTCTATTCATAAATGAATCCTGAAATAATGTATAACGATATTAAAGGGTCACACAACCCGTCAAAAGGCTTATATAAACGCCACAGAAAAAGCCTTAAGTTCTCAGAGGTGCAACAGCGCATTCATATATATGTTTTCGATGCAGAGTAACTTGATGGGAGTGAAATGAAACTGTCTGAACGTGAAGCTGTGTGTGTTGTCTGTCTCCCCTCTTCCCCCTCCGCTCCGCTGCGCACCACACCCACTTTTTTAGCGTTTTTTTTAAACTGTGGTGAGAACTAACCAGTGCTGAAATGGGGGGTTTCATGACCGTTTAAGGCATAAAAATATTAAGCAATTTTCAGCACTGATAATAATAAAATATTTTTCTTTAGCACCAAATCATTCATGCTGGGGAATGTGAGATTGAAATGTAAATCGTTTTGCGCTCCCTCTGACCTCATGATTTAGGAGTATTTCCCTGGATTTGGCTTCTTTACCACATAGCATTAATGTATTTAAGTATCTTATACAAAGTGACTTATGTAGTCAAAGAATTACTACATTTATAATAAATGGGCATTCATTGTTTTATTAGAGACTGTGTTTTTTCTCTCATTTACAGACCAAACATCTGAGCTGTGTATCTAGCCATATAAATGGCCATTAGGCAACAAAGACCAACTCTTCCATGAAATATACGTGCTTAGCTTTATTTAAAGACAGTTTCCATGCATTTGTCAAAATCAAGAAAGAGATTAACTTTACAATTATTTTTCTTGGCCAAAATCTAACAGACCCCTGCCAGTCACAATGTATGGTCTGTTTTCCTTAAATGCACTTCACTGACTTTAATCAGGAATATTTTACCGTTCCCCACCATATGTGTGTGTGTGAGTGTCTGTGGGCTGGATGTATATTTTGGTGGAGCCACACAGTGAATGTAAAGACTTTGACCTCACCCATTTATCATGCGCTTATAGTGTTGATTTTGCTGTCTCGTATGCGATTATAAAACGATTTTCTCCATTGTTATGAAAGAAACAGTTTTAAAAAAGAGGGTTGAGAAGAAAGAATAGAAGACAGATGCACACATTTATTTACTCTTGTCTGACCTGCTCGAAATCTTCTTGTTCATTACTTTTCTTTCTTTTTTTTTTAAACTGAAGGATGAATTGAAATGATTTTTTTTCTGATGTTAGACATTATGCTACAAAAGTTTTAATAGAGCTTATCAATAGAGCAACCTTCATTTAATAACTCTACTAGGGAATGTCAGGAATGTCTTCTTTTCTGTCCTCCATTGTTATTTTCAGTTCTGCTTCTTTCACTTTCATGTTACTTTAATACCAGTTCCGTCACGATTGAGTAACCAGGATGCCACAATAATTACTTATGTACTTTCTGGTAATGTGAAGTATGCCACTTGACACATATGCAAATCCACAGCAGGGACCTCTGTAGATTTCTGCTGATTTAAGGGCTCTGTCCCACTTTCTTTCCTGTCACTCCGGTATTTCATCATGACCACATCCCCTCGCCTCTGACACCTGTTCTCTCATCTCATGTTCCGTTATCTCTCACTTTTATCCTCTTTCTACTATCTATACTGTACTGTTCTACTAAAAACAGTTTTTTCAAAGTGTTTTAACTTTCATTTAAGATTAATATTTAAATTTTATTTTAAATATTTACACTTATGCAAGCAAGTGGATAATGTATTTACAGCATAATTGCATCATGGCATTAAACACTAAATTAATATACAATCAACTTAATGTATCCTTGAAAGAGACACTGTAAGAAATTATTTTTGAAAATGTAAATGTAAAAGATCATTGGAGTGTTTTACAAGATTTAAATTTTTCTACCCTAAAATTTCACTTTTAATTCTGTGTTACTTGCTGTTTATGAAATTTATTAGCAATTACATTTTTTAATTGTTTGTACACTATTTTTTTCAGTGTATATATTTTTTTAAACAAAATATGAAATATTATATAATGTAAGTGTTTTATATATATATATTTTAAAATATAACATTTCCATAATGAAGCCATATACTTACTAGGGCTGTGTATCACCAGCAAAGTCACGATATGATACAGAGGCCACAATACGATATGTATCACGATACAGGACTGCACTTAATTTCACCTCGGCAGAATAAAAAAAAACAGCTGTTTATTAAACACTGCATAGTATAGTGCCATTTCTAACTATTGGCAGAACAGGCAGTTGACCTCTGCATTATGAAGGGCCCCCATAACTGTACCACAGTACAATATTAATGGCATATGTTTCATGCTTACATTGTGCACTACCAACCAGGTACAATATTCTGATTGTTTGCATCTTGTTTTTAAGCCCATAAATAATAATGTACTCGTTCTAATAAATTTATATTGTAATGTACTCATTCTAATATATATAAAAAATCACTTACATTGCTGCTAGGTTATCATTGCACAAATTAACACTCTCTACGATTGACCCTTAATCGGTCCCTGGGGTCCAGCTGACCCCATTTGAATTTTCCTTTATTTTTTTTAAAGTGTTCCCTTCATTCCATGGGCATGAAATTCTGTGACTTTTATTAAATAATCTATCCAAACACACACAAAAAATCGGGACTTCATTTTTGGTACAAAAAAAATCACTGTTAAAGGTCCTTGGGGTCAGATTGACCCCACATTGAAAATGAATGGGAAATGTAAAAATTGATTTTTTTTTCATTTGTCAAAATAAATAAATAAATCCAGTATAAATCTGAAAATTTCTATCATATATAAATGAAGGACTAATACTAGAGCACAAAGGCAACATGGAACAAGCATGTTCACTCTCTCTCTCACACGCGCGTGCGCACACACACAGAAAGAGAGGGAACAGGGCAGATAAAAGAAAGATGAAAGGCAGCTAACCTTTTGCACTCTGGGAAAGTTTACTGATTGATGAAAGAGCTGCAGCAGTATTTTGAAAACATCTCACAGTTAGGGTATAAAAGTGGCTGTCTGGGTCCTGCACTGAGCTCATTCGGTGGCAGCACCATGGCCAAAAGGTACAGTCTTGAGGAGACCCTGGATTTCATACTGAATCAAAGTGACAGTGAAGAAGGCCCAGAGAACACTGAACCAGATAGTCCTGAGGACTTTACTACTGACACAGAAGATGAAACTGAGTTTGAACAGGATTACCAGGAATCTGAAGAGGAGGATTATGCAGTGTTTATTTGTGATAAATAATTTTCTGACTGTCATTACAGTCATGTCTTTTAGTGGTGACTTGTAACATTTCTGCAAATGTATGTATAATAATTTGCAAAAGCAAACAATTCAAAATATATCAGACAACGAAAATAAATACAAAAATATCAATGCACACAGTAGTTTAAGTCTTTGGTTCTTTTAATTGTGATGATTTTGGCTCACATTTAACAAAAACCCACCAATTCACTGAGCCTTCAAAATGATCTCTCGGTTTGGTGCCTCAATCATGGGGAAGACTGCTGATCTGACAGTTGTCCACAGTATTCTATCCCTAACACATGGGCCAATATCCAGAAACTTTTTATATTTAATTTAGGTCATAATTTAAGGGATTTTTTGTAAGCCAATTAATGGCATAGTTGAGTATTTGTGCAGTAAATAGGTAAATAAAACTACCAAATATCCACAAAAACACGGCATACATGTATAGCTGAGAAGTAAATAAAAAATGATATATAGTTTGTCATGTAAAATTTTTTTTAATATTTCCTTATGCAATCGCTCTGTGAAAGTTTGGGGTCTACCTGACCCCAAGGGACTTTAACGTTGCTCAAATCAAGGGACGATTAAAGGTTAAAAAAAAAAATTAGAAGAGTTCTAAACTAATGCGCTGTCTTCACTGTATCTAACACACACCAGGCTGATTTACTCGACGCGTCCTCAAGTTCGCTTAGGTGCACGCGGCAGGACTTTCTGCGCAGCTCCACTTCCGAAGATGCACAAGTTCAAAGCGTCTCTATCCGAACATGCATGTCTGTGCCAGCATTTGTGTGAAACAAGCAGTTTGATGTTAAGTTCAGTCACACACACAGATCACATTGCGGCCGAACTCAGACATTCAGGAACACATTTTTTAGTGCTGCCCCGCAGTTTTATCAACTAAATAGCTTAATCACTCAAGAGCTACATTATCTTTTTCATCTGGTAACATCATTGTTTCTAAAGGAATTAAAGCCACAGCTTTAAGGATGATTTATACTTCTGCGTCGGACCTACGCCGTAGGCTATGCGTCAGTTTTCATTTATACTTCTGCGTCGTTGTCCGCGTCAACGTGCAGTACACATGTAAACCGCTAGTTGTAGCAGTGTCCACGGGCATGTTGCTGGTGTAACCCGCAGTACCACGGCAAAAGCCGAAGAAGAAGCGGCTCGTCGGAGAAGCATTATAGCCGTGATGGCGGCAATTAAATATCAAATCATTAAATCATTATTTAAAACTACAAAAAGGAGACAACAACGGAACAGGAGATGATGGCATTCTTTCAATCTGCACAAGGACTTGTACCACGGCAGATCAACATTGTTTGTTGCGGACAACTACTGATGTATAATGCTATGTAGTATAATAAATGATAAGACGCTTGTTCTTTGCTTTGTAAGAAGGTGTAACATTAAAATATATTAAAGTGCACATAAACACACACAAAACTCAAGTACATATGGAGGGAGGGGTTCTTGCAGACCAATCACAGCGCTTGCGGTCTGCGTAGAATTGACGCTCTGTTAGATTTTTGGAGAGATGCACGTCAGACTACGGCGTATGGGTGTGCGTCAATGCGTAAGCTACGGCGTAGGTTCGATGCAGAAGTATAAATTGTGCTTTACTGTTAATAGAGAAACGCGGCAAAACGGTGGTAATTCATACATACACAGCCTCTCTCTTTCTCTCATAAATGAACACTTGATGGATTACAATTTTCTGAGAATAGAATATTGAAGTGGAGATCGCTAAACTGCAAGCTAAGCGGTGTTTTCAGAAAGCAAGCGCGTTTATCCACAGTGGAGAGAGTGCGTGCACATGGTTGCCAGGTTGACAAAGATAAGTAGCACACTTAGCAGATATTTCCATATTGCGCAAGTGTGAAGCTCTGTTTCGGGGATTGCGTCTCTTTATATCAGGCAACCCAGTTGTGTTCCTCTGCGACCAGATTAAACCTTGTTGTAGCCTATATACGCTCTATTCATTCTTTTTTTTTATTTTTTTAGAAACTCGC
The DNA here is from genome assembly GCF_001515645.1 of Sinocyclocheilus grahami. NCBI lineage: Eukaryota > Metazoa > Chordata > Actinopteri > Cypriniformes > Cyprinidae > Sinocyclocheilus > Sinocyclocheilus grahami. Next base: position 413,421 of record NW_015505752.1, read on the forward strand.
ACTTTTCTACTCTATTTTAAACGTTGTTAAACAAATTAAGCGTGGTCCACTGCTGCACACGTGCCACAATATCGATACAGGGCCAGCTGTATCGATGCTCGTATCGTCAAATCTCTGTGACGATACATCGTCATATCGATATTTTGAACACAGCACTAATACTTACAACAAACAAACTTCAATTTATAAAGAAATCAGTTCTACAGTTTGAATTTCTACACAGAAATGTATTGATTAGAAGTTTCAGTATAAGCCCACTAATGCATCTAAATATTTAAACAGTAAAAACCAATACTCTTGCAAGCAGCAAAGTGATAAAAAATGTAAAAAAATCTAATGCATTTATACCAAAACATCACAGATTTATTGCTGTTTTTTCATATTTGCCCATGCATTTACTGAGAGTTATGCCCGGAGGGCATGCATGCAAAATGTAATGCATATCACTGCAGCAGTTCGTGAGAAGATTTTAAAAATGTTTTACCAAGAAATGAAATGAGCAGAACATTGAAATACCCTGCATGCAAAGTCTGATAATCTCTCACCATACAGTCGAAATGTTAGTCTTTTAAAATCAAATATGACGTTATACATCCTGTTTATACCCTTCAAGCCTCTTCTCTCTCTGTGTTTGTGTGTACAAATGTATGCATCTAAATATGTGGTCCATGTGTAAATTTAAGACAAACATTTTAATAAGCTGCTGGTGTTGAAGGGTGGATGTGATCAGACTTGCACTGAGCCTACGGTCCATGTCGCTAATGCAGTTCTGCCCTTTTATTGAAAGTGATGGGAATGGAAGGCTGAAGCCTTGTGCACTCTACCAAGTAGGATATTTCTATACCCGAATGTCAGGTTTACAGGCCCAGAACATTTCTGCAAGGTTAGGATTGTGGAGTGTTCCCCGCCATGCTGAATATGCAAACTCATGTCAAACTGTCGGCCAAGAGAGCTACTCAGAGCCTGGGAACTCTTAAGTTATTGTTAGACCAGTATTCAATTTTTCATAAGCTCTTGTAAGAGCTTGATACAGGGCTGCTGAAGCAGATCCACGAGTACAACCTACCCATGCAAAAAGTGAAAGATGTACATGGTTTTCTGAGGATGTCCTCAGAAGTGTATTATCCTTGATTCTTTTTAAACGAGAGCACTGAGAGCAACTTCAAGAACCTCTTTATGGATCACTTGTGGTAGGATGCTTTTTACAAAGCTTTACAGAACAGTGAGGTAAAATAGAGGTGTTCCAGGTGTCATTATTAATTAATGTATTAAATAAATTATAAGTAACAGTAAAGATTTCTGCGTTGTTACAAGTTTACAATTAACAGATTTAAAATTTCTATTTCAAATGAATGCTGTTCTTCTGAATTGTCTGTTCATCAAAATCTTTAAAAAAATCCACAAAAATATCGAACAGCACAACTTTGATAAAAAAATGGAGCACATTTATTTCAAAATAACCAGCTTATATCATTTAACACACTAGGCCAGAAATATGGTCTTGGGGGAGAACAGTATCTCCAGTATCAACAAATAAAATCCATAATCAAATCCAAGATTAATGTAATAAATAACCCACTGCATCCCTCTCAGTTGATGGAAGAGATATTGAAACTCTCCAATTCTTTACCAATTGCTAAATGGGAAAATGACTTGGCTTTCTCCCCCAACAGCGACTTCTGGAAAGAAATCTGTAGTAATATATTTTCTATGACTAGCAATACAAACCTACAACTAATACAGTACAAGATAATTCACAGGACTCACATCACTCAAAGGAAAAAAATTAAAATGGGTCTAAGCAACACAGATATATCCTCACAATGCACACTGGGCAGCACCGATGACTATTTGCATGCCACATGGACCTGCCAACCGGTTTGCTCATTTTGGATAATCTTCCGATTAAATACAAAGATCCACTCCTCATCTCTCTAAATATGGCCAAAAAAATAATTCTGTTAAACTGGAAATCAAAAATATTTATACATATCAACTACTGGACTAAGTTTCTTATAGAATATATTGCATTAGAAAAAATAACATACACAAACAAGAAAAATATATTTATATTTACAGACATCTGGAATCCATTTCTGACTTATCTTAATATACATCAGAAACCTGGCACTGGACCCACGCACTTTCCCAACAATAATTTTACAAACATAGATAGAGAAGGGGAGCAAGGGGAATGACTATAATATGTGTAGATATACAGTATGCATGTGGATATGTTTATGTATGTGTATATATGTACACATGTACTGATGTATATTATTGATATAATGTATAGTGTTATTATTATATATTTTATCTCTATTATAATAATACCACCGAATATGGTTTATATGTACGTATGCAATCTACACATTTGTTTTCTTTTTACTCCTCCCCTTTCATTCATTCATTCACTTACTTAATTATTTACTCATTTATGTATTTACTATATGTATTTGAATATTAATAATTGAGAATTTTGGGGAAGGGCGGATGACAACACCGATAAGAAAGCACTAATAAGAAAATACTTAAGAAAATGTTATACTCATATGTGTAATAAGTTTTTATTTTTTATTATTTATTTATTTATTAATTATTATTATTATTATTATTATTATTATTATTATTATTATTATTATTATTATTCTTCCTGCCTCTGGTCCCCAGTGACATCCTGGTCCGTATTTGGTATGGTGGAGTTTAAATATGGGTGGGAGGAGAT
>NW_015505752.1:419009-443919 GCF_001515645.1 Sinocyclocheilus grahami
TATATATATATATATATATATATAGATAGATAGATAGATAGATAGATTAATTTTCTGAAGAACCCAACCCTGCACATTCCTCTATGAACTGGGACAGATGCCTGTTGGCTGACATCCAGATGCCTTTAACGGCTTTGTAATTCATTTACCATCTTTTTTTAATTCCTATTCTCTATTTTTCTTTCAGCCAGTCTTACTCTGGAAGAGATTTTGACTCTTTTTACACACTGAACTCTGTGTTCCAGTGTGGAATTTACTGATTCAGTGTTGCTCCACATTAAATCCAGACCCACCTTTTGTCAGTTATTGACACATACTGTCTAAATATGTGCACATATACATTCATATTCTGTTTTCTTCCTCCCTCTTTTTCTTTTATTTCTTTGCTCTGTCTAGGTTTTTTTTTGCTCGTTCACTGTTCCCCTTAGGAATGTTGGCTTGAGCTCAAAAATCCTAAATCAACCACAGCTTGTCTTTGCTCCCTGGGCCCCACTGCTTTCAGGTATATATATATATAGATAGATAGATAGATAGATAGATTAATTTTCTGAAGAACCCAACCCTGCACATTCCTCTATGAACTGGGACAGATGCCTGTTGGCTGACATCCAGATGCCTTTAACGGCTTTGTAATTCATTTACCATCTTTTTTTAATTCCTATTCTCTATTTTTCTTTCAGCCAGTCTTACTCTGGAAGAGATTTTGACTCTTTTTACACACTGAACTCTGTGTTCCAGTGTGGAATTTACTGATTCAGTGTTGCTCCACATTAAATCCAGACCCACCTTTTGTCAGTTATTGACACATACTGTCTAAATATGTGCACATATGCATTCATATTCTGTTTTCTTCCTCCCTCTTTTTCTTTTATTTCTTTGCTCTGTCTAGGTTTTTTTTGCTCGTTCACTGTTCCCCTTAGGAATGTTGGCTTGAGCTCAAAAATCCTAAATCAACCACAGCTTGTCTTTGCTCCCTGGGCCCCACTGCTTTCAGGCCATCACCCCACATTTGGACGTTTAGACCCCGTCTGGGATAGTGCAGATCAGCGGCCTCCACTGACTCTTATGTGACCCTTTCAACCTGTCCTGAGCTCTCCAAAAAGTGCATTATAACCTCTCATTTCTGTCATTTTTAAATGGTATGTGACAAAAACTCATATGCAACTTCACTATAGTATTTCAGAGCAAGAAACGTATTAGCCTGTCGATACTGATCAATTAAAATGTAAAAACTGTCGTTATTAGCTGATGGCTGCAAGAATATTACGTTTTTGTGCATACCTAAATTTTACATTTTTATCATCCAACATAAATTACAGTGAATCTGTATATAATTCACAATAATGTACAAATCTACATTGTGATATTGTAAACTCAAAGTTTACAGTTTACAAAGTTAACTTTTCTTTCTCAAATAAATTATTTTCTTTTGAACTTTCTATTCATCAAAGAATCCTGGAAAAAATGTTTCACGGTTTACATAAAAATATTAAGTGTTTTTAATTTAAAATAAGTTTGCTAACAAGTTGCTATATGAGGAGTACAACAGTTGTTAAATCTGTTAAGCCCATAATCTCAGGTTCCTGTGGTAGATGTAGTCTTTATTTAGCAATTTATGTTCATGCTGTTTTTCTTTTTCATTGTTCCTCCACATGAGGCACATATTCGGCACAATATAAGACATTTTATTAAAGGAATATGACAATGGTTATTTGGCGGTGGCCCAAGGTGCGGGGTTAGCTCTCGCCTCTGGCCTTCATATGTCCTTTCCTCCCACATCCAGACACAAACACACACTTACCGTCACTCTACCTTTAACCTTAGAAGAGCGGATGGAGAAAAGGCAAACCCAAGTGGAAACATTTGTTATACAGATGTCAAGTGTGGAGGGCTGCTTTTCTGGATCCAGTGTCTCCTCTTCCCTGTGGCCTCTTCTTCTCTTCTAATCCTCTACCTCTCCATGACCTTTTCCCATCTGATTATCTGCTTCTTTCTCATCTTTTTCTCTCGCTCTCTCCTTCAGCACTGGCCTTTGTGTGGCTGCTTCGACTAAGGACTATTTTGGTTTGAATGTATTGAATTGCTTTGTTTATTCAGGCACTCTTTGAAATATGCAGCTCTTAACGTTGTCTCCATATTAAAGGAGTAAACCAGTGTGATGTATCTTCTGGCCATCAAGGCAATGCGCCTTAATCCAAGTAAGAATACTGTAACCCTTTACTTTTCTGGGTTGAAAGTGGAGAATTCCCATGATCGTACAGGCAGAGCTTTTCACTAGCTGATTTTGCTTGAAATGGTCAAGGCTAGCTCAGAATAGCCTAGCCCAGCATACAACTCTTTAGCTGGGACCAAGTGTTAGATTAGCTTGCAATTGTCTGCTACATTGTTAGTAAAAGTTTTCTTCTAAGAATGGCTTTTTAAATGATCAAGCAACATTGCAAGAAAAGCAGGCAGAAAGGGAGGCCCACGTATGTGCTATACCCGTGGGTAAAGGCATTGTCTGTGTTTTGCACATGGCCTTTATGGCCTCAAGCAAATTCTCCATGTAAGTTTAAGTATTTGATTGAACCTTTACCCAAGGGCCAGATTGGTACATATTGAGGGTAGAAAAGAAGATTTCCAGACTCCTTTGAAGACCGGGCATCAGTCAGACAAGATAGAGATGCATATGTACCAATGCTACCAATGCGAAAGCATTAATATTGTCTTATTTTAAGGCAAAATTTTTCAATTTCATGCCTTAGCTCAGTCAGCTGATTCTATTCTATTCTATTATATTATATTCTATTATATTCTATTCCTCTTATGTTTGAGTGCTCTGTGACAGGAACTTCTCTTTGCAATTTGGTCAGTGCCAAAACATAAATTTTAGGACTTCGTATTTGTGCATTTTGTCATAAATAACAGTCATTTCAGACACTGCAGTTTTTATTTTTTTGACTGGGCTTTCTGGCCTCTTAGCACCTGTGAACCATTGCTTCAGTTCCCACTCTAGCCCAAATGAATTTCAGATGGAATTGCTTTGATGGGAATTACTATCACCATAAATTGGTCACTGCTATTTTTACCTAACAGCATCCTTGATTAATGCTGGGTAGGTTGGATATAGGTCATTGGACAGCCCATCCTACAGATGCCGTGCCTCTTCAGACTTTAAATTTAAAGGGCATTTAGTAATGTTTTTGTTTCCTTTTAAAGAACACTTGAGCTCTGGTATCATTACAGGGTTTCTGTGGGACATTGAAAAGCATTAAATATCATTAAATGATTTTTGTGAAAATTAAGGCCTCAAAAGGTATTAAAAGTCATTACATTTTATTCCTACAGGCATTACATTTTTTAGGTGGTTTTGAATTAAAATAATATTACGAGTTTATTTTAGTTGAGCAGTTGAGCAAGGATGAATTCTGTAATAAAATTCTGATTTTATTACAATCAGTGTAAGTGACGATCGATAATGAATAATGTACTGACAGTAACAAGGTCGCACCAGTTGAGGCTCGTGCAGCCTGTCTGTGTAAGAGAGATGCTCGTGGAGAAATCACAACAAATGAGCACAACTGCACAGACAAAGAAACTCACAGAAGAAACATACTGTGGTAAAAATTGAGTTTTCACATTTAAAACATATGATAAAGCCTAGTTAAGCAACATGAGACGACGAAGAGAGTGCTGGTTCCCGAATATCAGCACGATTGCAGATTTGACATTACATTTTTTTTCATTCAATAAATGGGTAGTTAATATTAAGTGACTCAATTTAAAAAAAAAATAAAATACATTTTAAAACAGTTCCAAAAAAAGATCCCAGCAGAACAGTTGTGCATCTCAGATTATTCAGAATGTCTGGCATTCTACATCTATTGGTACTTTGTTATATCAATTTTGAAATATCTGCAAATATATTTTGACATTTTAAGCTGCTACATTTTAAGTCTGCTGATCTATTTCTAATTCAGTTTAGAGTGATACAGTTTATTTAAATTATGTAGATCTTTTAAATATCCAAGATTATCATCATTGCATCATTGTCAAATTGAATGGTTAATTTAAAACAGGGGTGTCAAACTCAATTCCTGGAGGGCCAGAGCACTGCAGAGTTTAGATTCAACTCTAATTAAACACACCTGATCCAACTAATCAAGTTGTTCTGGCTTATTTGAAAACGACATGGTATGTGTGTTGGAGCAGGGTTGGAACAAAACTCTGCAGGGCTCTGGCTCTCCAGGAATTGAGTTTGACACCCCTGATTTAAAACATATAGGCCTGGTTTCACAGACAGGGCTTAGGTTAAGCCAGAATTAAGCCATAGTTCAATTAGGACATTTAAGTAGCTTTTATGAATGTGCCTTAGATAAAAACACTACTGATGTGCATCTTGAGATAAATGCCACTGTCAGATTTTAAGATCAGTCAGTGCAAGTTTCTTTCAGATAAAGGGGTCCTAGTATGCTCTTTTACAAAGTCTTGATTTTGTTTTGGGGGTGTACTAGAACAGGCTCTCATACTAGGTAGTTCGAAAACCACATTATTTTTCACATTTTTCATTATTACAGCACCTCTCTCCCCAGTCTGGCATGAAAGGCTTGAATAGTTCCTGTATCAAATGAAGGCCCGCCTTCTGAAATACAAAATGTGCTGTGATTGGTTAGCTGGGCCAGTGTGTGTTGTGATTGGCAGCACTCGGCGCCTGGTCGGGAAATGTCATGCCCCTTACCAGAGCGTCCTGCGAGCCTCAGTGTAAATATTGCGTCAAAATCAAATCAATTTGAGCGCGATTTAAACCCGGATGATTGTACCCCCTCTAAGTTCGTCTGCTTTGGGAAAGCTAGCGTGTCTCCGACATAGTGATAACACTCGTTGCCTTCTCTAGTGCAGCTCAACCAGGTTTCATCCCATTCGTCGATATTTGTGATATCACAAATCCCGGAAAATATGCGTTGAAATCCAAACGAGTCGTTCGTTGTAGTTTTTGAAAAGTTATTTCTGGACTTTGAGCTTTGTAACTTTTGCAGATCTTTTTTATGCTCAAACAGCAACATTACAGACTAACTAAAGTTGAAAAAGTGAAAAAGCAGAATAGGACCCCTTTAAAACAGCCCAGACATGCATTTTAGTCTGGGATTAGGCTTAAGCCTTGTCTGTGAAACCGGGGAATAAATGGTCAAAAGTTTAGATTTTTTAAGATTTCTTTATGTTTTTGAAAGAAGTTTCTTCTGCTTACCAAGGCTGCATTTATTTGATCAAAAATACAATAAAAACAGTAATATTGTGAAATATTATTTCAGTTTATAATAATTGTTTTTTGTGAATATATTTTAAAATGTAAATTAATCCTGTGATTGAAATCTGAATTTTCAGCATCATTGCTCTGGTTGTCATATTTTTCTATGGAAATTAAGTTGATCAAACGTGCCAGTAAAGACATTTTATAATGTTGCAACTGCAAAAGATTTTATTTCAAATAAATGCTGTTCTTTTGAACTTTCTATTCGTCAAAGAATCCAGAAAATTTAAATGTATCACAGTTTGCACAAAAATATGAAGCAGTAATATGTGTTCAATATTGATGATAATAATAAGAACCTTTATTAATAATTGAGCACCAACAATAATTGATCATTACAGAGCAGCAAATCAGCATATTAGAATAATTTCTGAAGGATCTTGTGACACTGAAGACTGGAGTAATGATGCTGAAAATTTAGCTTTGATAACAGCAATACATTTCATTTAAAAAAATATTAAAATAGAAAACAGTAATTTTAAATTTAAATAATATTTCTCAATATTAATATTACTGCAGCCTTGGTGAGCAGAAGAGACTTGTTTAAAAAACATAAAAAAAAAATATATATATATATATTCGGGTTGTGTATGGTATTAAAAAAATAAAAAAAATGGCATTAAAAAGACATTTAAAAAAGCATTAAATTAGATTTGATGATACCTGCAGAAACCCTGCATTAAGTGTCGTCTTAATGTCTCTTTCCATTGAATGGTTCATTTGATGGTCAAATAAAATCAGGTTGCTGATGTTACTTATTATGAATACTATAGTTGAATTTAATTCTCAAAATTTAATACGCATCCCATGCGATTTACAAACTAAGAAAATGTAAAGGATAAATGCCAGTTGTGTACCTTTCTCAGGCTCATGCTGCTCTAATTGGTGGCCATAGCCAGACAAATAAACTCATTTCCAGCAAGTTGCTACCCACCATTCACAGCCTGTCTGAGAGTGCCAAGAAGTACCATTCAGCAACCAAATAAACAGAGCAGTGGCTGAGCTCATTTGCATTGTCCAAATACCAATATATACAGTGGAAAGATTTGTATTGAAGCAACTGCTACAGAATCTCAATAGCTTTTTCGTGAACACTGAAAAGCCAAAAACGTACAGAGAAACTATAAATATTAAAAGCAGAACTTGAAGGGACTTGATATTATGCTTGTAGAACAGATGTCAAGCCAAGGCCAGCAGAACAATGCAGTCCTACATAGCTGTATCTGCTCAGTTGATAACAAAGAATTGACAGATGCAGTCAGGGTGCCTGGGTGATGCAGAACGTAATAGTGACTGACCACACAGCGGAGAGCCTGAGGGAGGCCTTTAATGAGATGTGATGTATACGGCAATGAGACCCCATATGCCAGATGCCACATGGCTTTTCTGACATAGTAAACTTTCTCTGTAGCTCACCTGGTACAGCATTGCACTTGTGATGTGGAGTGCTCTGATACGAGTCCTGAAACACAAGTCACGATAAAAGAGATCAATTACTGGTAGAAGCAAGCAAAAATGGCTTGGTTGCATCAGTGAAATTTTCAAGATTGCTTTTGTTAACATTGTCAGTTAGGTTTATGGTAGGGTGTAGTATAGGCGATAAGATATTGTAAACCACGATAGAGCATTAACCTTATAGCACCACTCATTGGACATTTCATTTCCCAACTGCCGCTATACAGTACGTACAAAAAGCTATGTAATAAAATATTGCCAAATTCACGTTTGTCTGTTCTTGATTAAACTGACACATTTCACATCAGCACCTGGTGGCGGTCTGGAGATATGTGATGGTTTTCAACTTAAAAGGTGAACGTTTTGAGTTTTACTTAGTAGAATATTTTAGTTAGTAGGTGGTTTAATTTTGAATTGAGAACAGCAGTTACATCTGTGAGGGTCAGACATTTGTGTATTATGTTGAAGTTCTTTATAAAGATAACAGCCAATTGGCGAGTAACTGTTAAATGTGCACACGGCACATTTGGTCCTGGTTTGATAAAAGGACTTTTTAAGTTGAAAGCCTTTAACTGTACTCATTCTGTCTCGCTTTACTGACAGACAATCTGGCTTTTGTTTGTGACATTTAGACATCATTCTATAGGAGGTATCTGTTGCTCAAGATGGCGGCTGGTCTGGTTTAATCGAGGACGGGTCAGGTAATTCTCACTGATGCTATCATATGTCATTACCAAAAGCCTTTGCCACATTCTGGGCTTTTGATCTATCTCTTTCACCCTTGCTTCAGTCTCCACCTCTATTTTCTCTTACACTGTATGCTGGTCCCAAGAGAGCTCAGTTTAAGTTGGTCAGACTGGGCTGGTGGGCCTCTAGGTTGAGGTTAATGAATAGGTGAAGTGAAAAGTCCCTGCTGTGTTATTGTGGCCCTCCCTGCTCTGGTAAGGAGATTTTCCCCCTCTGTTGGGGTTAATGGCTAGGGTGAGATATCATGTCATATATCAAAATACACAATAATTCATATGGTCATCATAGAAGAGGTATGTATATATATATATATATATGTCATTTTACAGTATGTATGTATGTATAAATAGCATTTTTAATGTCTCTTTTTTATGTCATGTCATTGACCCACAGGCAATGTGTGAAGTCCAACATGGTCAAGGTTTAGGGCTTACTCCAGAGAGCTGTAGCTAGTTATTGGCTCAGGGGACCTGTAAAGCAAGACTTGTGGAGTCTTATGGCCCTCATAACTGTGCTCATATGTTAGCTTTTCTTTGCTCCCTCACCCTCTTTTTTTCCATCACACATCTCGCTGAAGTGGCTTTAACCTCCTGCTTAAAAACAAAGACGTTTTGTGAGTGTGTTCCACAGACCGTCACCGTTTTTCTTTTGTACTCTCACTGGTGTCGATTCTGCTCTGGACAAAGGCTCCTCACTGGTGTGGGATGGCACACAGGCCGCCACTCGGTGTTACTGGCACAGCAAACAGCTTGGGAGATGCGGGCAGAGCCTGATATCAGTGTTTTACTTGACCATATAGTACACGGTGTACACACATGACTGAAGCCAGATCTGTGTCATCAACATTCCTTGTGTATTATTTATTTTATTTTAAATTTTTTTTGTAGTAATCTTTTCTAATCTTTAAAAACATAAATAATTTAATAACACTGTTGAATGCAATCTTTAGTGAATGCCAAAATCAACAACCACTCCCCCCCCCCCCCCCCCAACTTCACTATTAAAAAATTATGGTTAAACAGAAATTTTCTGCCATATGGACATAAACTTCAGGTCACCACCAATAAGCTATTACTAAATATAATGTAAAAACTTTAATTTTCTGTAAAGCTGCTTTGCAATGATTTGCATTGTGAAAAAGCGCTATACAAATAAACTTGAATTGAATTGAATTGAAAGTGTTGGTAATTAAATCTGGTAATTCCCATACACCCCCCCCCCCCCCCCCCCCAAATTTTACATTATAATGATGTGATGGCTAAATGCACTTTTAGCACTTAAAATTACTCATTTAAAATGACTCAGAGTGAGTACTCGTGTTATTTTTTAGATGAAATTTAAAATAATAATAATAACCACATATCAGACATGGCACGTATCAACTTACAGTGTTGTGAAAAAGTGTTGGCAGACAAACATGCAAAAAAATAAGAAATCAGGAAGGGGGCCAACACTTTTTCACACCACTGTATATACTTATCAGCTTATCGCAATTGGCCAGAATTGTAATACTGCTGCATTCCTAACAACTTATTTAGTTGTGCTACAAAATAAAATATATGTATTATATAAAATAAATATACATATTATATAAAGTATTACTTTTAAAAGTAATGCTACCCACCCAACCATTGGAAGGACCCTATTAAATCATGCCAGCTTAATAGAGACATTAATCATGTTGTAAATCACCGTTTGTGGAACTGAGCTTTTTGTAGAACACACAGAGAGAAAATGTGTCTTTGAAAGACTGACAGCTTTTCAGAGCACAGCGTTTCTTTCTATAGGCCGAGAGAGACCTGAAGAATCTTCTGCATTCTAGTCCGTGAATGTTAATGAGGTGAGGACCAATTTTTTTTCCTCCTAAGATGTTTGGTTTTGGTAACAAAGCTGGGACGGGGTGCATTTCCCTTGTATTTGTCACCCTCTTTCTCTGTCACTCATGCTCTGGGTGTCTTTCGCACATTCTCACTGTGTGCCAGTTCACTGCATGTGACTGAGCTGTCACATGGAGCAGCAGAGAGCAGGCGCATAGACATAAGTATAGTGTGATGTACTGTCCCACTCACATAGATGTACACTCTTTTACAGATAAATGTATGGAGGTGCAAGGAGCCTGTCAATGCAATCAAGATGTATTGTTAGTGGTGTTAAAAAAAGCTCCTGGTGTACTGCAGTTTTAGCCAGTTGGGTGTCACGACTAGCTGTGTGTTTCTGATGGGATTCTGGGTGGTTGGACTGTACATTTTGAAAATAATATGTTGTGACTGGAATAAATTAGTGCTTTTTCTCTGTCCTTATTCGTTATCTTCTCTTTCTGCTTACTTGTTGTGTTTCTATCTGCATATAGTATGGAACACTCTCTGGAAGTGATAGGTAAGAACTTTGGCATGGGAGAATACCTGGTGCCATCTGGTTTCTTGAATTTTTTTTTCAGTCATATTGGAGGATAGTAACAAATCATGTTAAAAGAAGAGATGTTACGTACTAGCCTCCAAGGATGATGATGTCAGCTTTTCAGCTCCAATGAAGCATGCAAGAAACACAAGATTTGTGCTACATCGCTTAACACATCCCAAGAACAAGAGTTAAATGAAGAAGCAAGTAAAATGTCAGATTGGATGGATTAACGCTCATCATTCAGGCATCTAAAGGACAGTCCAAATGACTTAAAGAAATATATCACACAAAAATGAAAATTCTCATGATTTACTCATCATTAATTTGGAATACAAATGATCAAGCATCTATTTTCTATCTGTTTTTTTTAATGATTATATTCAGCAAGGATGCATTAAATTTATCAAAAGTGACCAAAAGTGACAGTAAAGATGCATATAATATGACAAGAGATTTCCAATTCAAATAAATGTTTTTCTTCTGAATTTTGTTTATCAAACATTCCTAAAAAAGTGTCATGATAGTATATTAGTAAGAAATGTTTCTTGAGCAGAATTAGAATGATTTCTGAATGATCATGTGACACTGAAGACTAAAGAAATGGCTTCTAATAAATTCAGCTTTGCTATAACACAAATAAATTACACTTAAATATATTAAAATAGAAAACAGCTATTTTAGATTGCAATAATATCTCACTGTGTTTTTTATCAAATAAATGCTGTCTTGTTGAGACTTCTTTCAGCACCATTTAAAAAACATTTTTCAAACGGTAGTATGTATTGTGCATTCATATATTCATTTGTCATTATTAATTCCTCTTGATTTTATAATATATAGCTGTATCGAAGCGTGATGTTCTGACTTTTGACCCAGGAATATCCTGGAATATATTGCTTTTTATATAGTGTATATATTTATATAGAATGTAGTTGAGAAATATTGTGGTTTTGGCACAATAATGAGAGAGTAATGCTGTTGGCTGTCACACTCCAACCCTGGAATGCAAGCAGTGGGATCTGAATGCCAGTCAGCTCTGAAAAGTGTCCCCATGACTGAACCTACACACTTGCATTCACACAAATAAGTATCCTATAGTGTTGTGTGCATATGTGTCTGTTTTCCATGGAACAGTCAACAGATACTCCCTCGGGAGTTCTGTTGAATCATCTAGTGCACGTATGTTTACAGTATGTGCTGGTTTGCGTGTAAGAGTGTTCATTTGTTTTCATGGACCCTACAGATTGAAAATAACAGCAGTGTTTGCAGTGTCAATAGTACTATGGCCTTTAGTTTCCTAATACCACTACTTATCAATTTCAAATCCTGTATCAAGGTGAATATATGTTGAAGAAAATATGGTCAAAGTGATCTCAGAGAAGACAGAATTGTGCCAGTAATTTAAGGCCTCCAATTGACTTTAATGACTGTTGTAATTATATAACAGTGAGACGGCCTCTATCTCTGGGTCTTTCCCTCCTGCAGGCTTTTTTCCTCCTTTTTTGTGTGCTCACTCTGCTGGTCCCTTTCATTGACTCCATTTGTACCTCGCTGTAATCGCTCTGTAGAGTTTGGCTTGTCCTTCCTACCTTGTCTTCCTTTCTTTGTCAATCATCTTTCCCTGCTCTTTCTATTCATGTCTGTACTGGTTAGTGGATTTCGTCATTCCACTCCATATGGTGGTTCTGTGATGGTCACATGACCTTGTTCGCCCTCATTAGATATGGATGTGTGAATGAGCATTGATTTTTATTGGGTGCTGTGATGCTTCCCAGAGGCGAGTCGTGAAAGCATCCCATCTAATACTGTGGCCTAGTGAAGCAGGGTTAATGCACTCAGGGTGACAGCGTTTGATGTGTTTTTTTTTTCCTTCAACAAAGGGCTGTCTGGGACAGCTATCAAGCAGATGATACAGGGCCAGGGACGTCTACTGAGGAAATTGCTGGTGTTGTCACAATCTCTGATGTGAATTGAGTTGTTTGCATCAGTGTTTGTCCTCATCACAGTGGAGGAAATATGATTAGGCTTGATGCAGCGGCTTGAGTGAGGGGTGTGAGGAAGACTGGTCGCTCAAGGTGCTACAGGCATCCCAGTGGACAGAGGTTAAAATGTTTGGACAGGGAGGACAGACTTTAAGCATCCCCTGGTAGTGACTAGCCTCATCAAAAAATAGCATGACAACCAGAGTAGATATTGCAACTGTTATATTCATTGAAATTTTCTGTTCCTGTTTTCTTTTCCTTTGACCAATTAAGTGGTGTCCAGTCCTCCTCCTGGAGGGCCACCTTCCATCAGAGTTTAGCTCGAACCGTTATTGAACACACCTAAACCAGCTAATTAAGGTCTGCAGGATTACCAGAAACTTCCAGGCTGGTATATTTGAGCTAATCTTTGCAAGAAAAAAAGGGCCATCATAGGCGCATTACCAAAGCAAACGTTGTTCCAAAAGGTCAATACATTAATCCTGCTGCTTCCATAGAAACCTAATTACCTTAAATTTTGAGATAGCATTGAATGTATCTTTCCCTGGGAAGGCAATTTCAGAACACACTGTGATGATCTCTGTGTAAGTAGCGCAAGGCACTATTTGAGTTGCTGTCTATGGAGAATGTTCCAAATTGGAAACTTATAAGGCTCTGTTTCACTTATGATGCTGGCATAGAGGGCAGATGCTTTTGTACCACAGTTTAGTAAACGTTGGCCACCTCTTTTATTCTTGACTGTGCTGTATTGACTGCTTTGATGTGTTGCAATACGGTAGGGCATTGTTTTGATGCTTACCTCCGAAAAAGATTTTTCTTTTTTCCTTTTTTTTTTTCTTGCTCCCCTTGACTCAAGAGTTAAATGTCGCCCATGTATCTATCCATTCTCCTGCTGCTTATCCAGGACTGGGTCACTGTGGCAGCAGGCTTAGTAGGGTCACCCACATGTCCTCTTCCCTGGAAACTTCCTCCTGTGGGGTCCCAATGTGTTCCCAGGCCAGCCTTGGTTTAACTTTGGGGCTCTTCCCAGTTGAACATGTCTGGAACACCTCCACCGAAAGGTGTCTGAACTACCTCAACTTGCTCCTTTTGACACAGAGAAGCAGAGTCTCTCCAAGATGTCCAAGCTCCATACCTGCCTCTAAGGGTTAGACCAGACACTCTGTGGAGAAAACTCATTTCAGTCTATCTTGTTCTTTCAGTCGCTACCCAAAGCTCATGACCATAAGTGAGGTAACCATGGGTGAAGATCGATTGGCAAATTGACAGCTTCTCATAACAACATGCTAACTTCAAGCTCTGCAAAGACCTGCCCCCCTTAGTTACTGTTGTCATGTCCGACAAGCCATGTCACTCCACACATCATGTTTTCATGTGAAAAATATATCGTAGAGCAAAGAGGAAACTGACCAGATGTCAACAGACAAGATAGAGCAGGTTACTTTAGGTATGAAACAAAGTCTCAACTTTCAAATTTTGTCATTTTTTAAAAAGAAATTCAAACAATAAATACCGTTTTGTGGCTCTTTAACGTGTCGTGACCGATCACTGTTCAAGCGGCACGTGAACCAATCATCTCTTCCTCTTTAGGGTCCCAATGTGTTCCCAGGCCAGCCTTGGTTTAACTTTGGGGCTCTTCCCAGTTGAACATGTCTGGAACACCTCCACCGAAAGGTGTCTGAACTACCTCAACTTGCTCCTTTTGACACAGAGAAGCAGAGTCTCTCCAAGATGTCCAAGCTCCATACCTGCCTCTAAGGGTTAGACCAGACACTCTGTGGAGAAAACTCATTTCAGTCTATCTTGTTCTTTCAGTCGCTACCCAAAGCTCATGACCATAAGTGAGGTAACCATGGGTGAAGATCGATTGGCAAATTGACAGCTTCTCATAACAACATGCTAACTTCAAGCTCTGCAAAGACCTGCCCCCCTTAGTTACTGTTGTCATGTCCGACAAGCCATGTCACTCCACACATCATGTTTTCATGTGAAAAATATATCGTAGAGCAAAGAGGAAACTGACCAGATGTCAACAGACAAGATAGAGCAGGTTACTTTAGGTATGAAACAAAGTCTCAACTTTCAAATTTTGTCATTTTTTAAAAAGAAATTCAAACAATAAATACCGTTTTGTGGCTCTTTAACGTGTCGTGACCGATCACTGTTCAAGCGGCACGTGAACCAATCATCTCTTCCTCTTTACTAGTTATAGCACAAAATAAACATGAATGAACATCAGAAGGTATCATAAAGACGTCAGTACACACCATTTTTCAATTTCAAGTCCACCAGTATTAATCTACTCTGCTGTCTGGTTTGTTTGTCGGACAAAATGGTGGATTCGGCATTATGATTGGTCAGATCGCCTGTCAATCAAGTTCCCGGTGAAGGGTCAATTCAGATGGCTACTTTTTGGAACTTCGTTTGCATGATTCCTTAAAATGCTACATACATAACAATGGCATTTTAAATCAGGTCAAATCCTAGTTTAGATCCTTCCTTTAATCTTGGTCTGGGTCTTAATGATTATTTTCGACCACAGCTCAGATTTAAGCCCACTTAGTCTTTCCTCTACTCACAATGGTACAGTATATTTAAAGCAGACATTGTAACTGGAAAAATTAGAAGCTTTGTCTGTTTCTTGTACATCTGTTTGGAAAAGCTAAACAAGGATTTACTATTCCAAACAGCCAGTCAGTTTTCCTGTCAATAACTCTTTAATAATGACCTTGCTGAAGGGCGGGGGGAAGGTACTTCCAACCAGTGGATGGGATTTTATTTAGGCTCTTCAGTGCTTTGTGTATTTAAATTTTTTTTTTCTAGCTGTATTTACATGCAAGTAGTTTTATCTCGTGCCAGCACAGCAGATATTCTCGAAACTGGCCCAACCACACAAACCCCAAATTCTCTCTTCCTCTCCTCTGTGTAAGTAGCGCAAGGCACTATTTGAGTTGCTGTCTATGGAGAATGTTCCAAATTGGAAACTTATAAGGCTCTGTTTCACTTATGATGCTGGCATAGAGGGCAGATGCTTTTGTACCACAGTTTAGTAAACGTTGGCCACCTCTTTTATTCTTGACTGTGCTGTATTGACTGCTTTGATGTGTTGCAATACGGTAGGGCATTGTTTTGATGCTTACCTCCGAAAAAGATTTTTCTTTTTTCCTTTTTTTTTTTCTTGCTCCCCTTGACTCAAGAGTTAAATGTCGCCCATGTATCTATCCATTCTCCTGCTGCTTATCCAGGACTGGGTCACTGTGGCAGCAGGCTTAGTAGGGTCACCCACATGTCCTCTTCCCTGGAAACTTCCTCCTGTGGGGTCCCAATGTGTTCCCAGGCCAGCCTTGGTTTAACTTTGGGGCTCTTCCCAGTTGAACATGTCTGGAACACCTCCACCGAAAGGTGTCTGAACTACCTCAACTTGCTCCTTTTGACACAGAGAAGCAGAGTCTCTCCAAGATGTCCAAGCTCCATACCTGCCTCTAAGGGTTAGACCAGACACTCTGTGGAGAAAACTCATTTCAGTCTATCTTGTTCTTTCAGTCGCTACCCAAAGCTCATGACCATAAGTGAGGTAACCATGGGTGAAGATCGATTGGCAAATTGACAGCTTCTCATAACAACATGCTAACTTCAAGCTCTGCAAAGACCTGCCCCCCTTAGTTACTGTTGTCATGTCCGACAAGCCATGTCACTCCACACATCATGTTTTCATGTGAAAAATATATCGTAGAGCAAAGAGGAAACTGACCAGATGTCAACAGACAAGATAGAGCAGGTTACTTTAGGTATGAAACAAAGTCTCAACTTTCAAATTTTGTCATTTTTTAAAAAGAAATTCAAACAATAAATACCGTTTTGTGGCTCTTTAACGTGTCGTGACCGATCACTGTTCAAGCGGCACGTGAACCAATCATCTCTTCCTCTTTACTAGTTATAGCACAAAATAAACATGAATGAACATCAGAAGGTATCATAAAGACGTCAGTACACACCATTTTTCAATTTCAAGTCCACCAGTATTAATCTACTCTGCTGTCTGGTTTGTTTGTCGGACAAAATGGTGGATTCGGCATTATGATTGGTCAGATCGCCTGTCAATCAAGTTCCCGGTGAAGGGTCAATTCAGATGGCTACTTTTTGGAACTTCGTTTGCATGATTCCTTAAAATGCTACATACATAACAATGGCATTTTAAATCAGGTCAAATCCTAGTTTAGATCCTTCCTTTAATCTTGGTCTGGGTCTTAATGATTATTTTCGACCACAGCTCAGATTTAAGCCCACTTAGTCTTTCCTCTACTCACAATGGTACAGTATATTTAAAGCAGACATTGTAACTGGAAAAATTAGAAGCTTTGTCTGTTTCTTGTACATCTGTTTGGAAAAGCTAAACAAGGATTTACTATTCCAAACAGCCAGTCAGTTTTCCTGTCAATAACTCTTTAATAATGACCTTGCTGAAGGGCGGGGGGAAGGTACTTCCAACCAGTGGATGGGATTTTATTTAGGCTCTTCAGTGCTTTGTGTATTTAAATTTTTTTTTTCTAGCTGTATTTACATGCAAGTAGTTTTATCTCGTGCCAGCACAGCAGATATTCTCGAAACTGGCCCAACCACACAAACCCCAAATTCTCTCTTCCTCTCTGTCTCTTGCTCTCTCTTCTCCTCTGTCATGAGCACAATCGCCACATTTACACACAAACGGCCTGCGTGTCTCATTCTTGCTCCCATCCCCCGTGCGAGAGAACTGTAAGCCAAATTGCTTCACACTGGACACTCGGCCATAAATTAGACTTTTGACAAGCCTAGCGACATTGTCTTCTCCCCCACCCAGCCCCTAACCCTGAGCTAACCTACTCACGGCCTAGAGCTGCCCAGCTGTGGTTTGCTACTCAACGTGGCCTTGTCTCTTCCTTCAGAAAAACATGCACACTTTCTCAGTCTGTTATGCTATCTCACTCACTCTGCCTATTCTCTCGCCTCCTCTTTGATTGCAGCTCAAGATGCATTTGTTCTCTGGCTGAATCGGCTCTTTGACTTGGGCCTGAGCCATGTCCTTGTAATGACACCATGGCTGAATTTTTATACACAAAACATGGAATTGCATATGCAAGCCTCACAAAGGAATTTTTTATATGTCTAAACTGGAGCTTCTATGTGATAAAATAGCTGATGATTAATTTATATTTCATTCATATGTATTAGGGATGTGAAATGCATCATAATTTGGTAAAGACTTTGATAGTAATTTAATTCAATAATTTTTAGTCAAAACATTTTTTTATTATGTTTTGAATGCATATTTAAACATGTTTGCATCCCTAACAGCACACATTCGTCTGGCCGATGTCGACCTGATATACAAAGTTCCATCCGATGTTTGGATGATGCAAAGCTGTAAATCCCAGCTGCTCCACTGGCGTTTTACTCGTCGTTATTCTAGCGGGCCACCAGCAGCAGCTGGCACTTTTCCGACACCGGTCCACTGGTTTATATTAAATGTTTACTTGTGGCCCACAGTTGGTACGTGGTTCATAATCAATTCCTCACACTACCTCAAATGTCCTTCCACACAATAAGAAATCAAAAACAACACACACCACTCTCAATAACAATTGCAATTTTTTTTATATTTTCAATTAACACATTAAATATACAAATACATTTACATTTAGATGCTTTTAAATGAGGAGCATTCAATTCAGTTCATGATTATTTGTACTCTTTCGAAAATTAACCATGGTTTTACCACAGAATTTGCAGTACAGTAGAATTTACTACATTAACCTTGGTTTAACTATGATTGATGCAGTAAAACCACAGTAACTACAAAATTGACCATGATTTAAAAAAAATCGTTACTATAGTCATGTTTACCACAGTTTTACTCAAGTATTTCTACAATATTATAGTAGAACCATGGCATCAAACCATGGTTTGAACCAAAAAAGCATGGTTTCTACAGGCATGGCTGCTACAGTTTTACTATAGTAAAACCATGGTTAATTGTCATAGCGGTATAGCGCTTTTCACAATACTTATAATTTCAAAGCAGGTTTTCAGAAAATGCATGTTTCAAGGTTCCGAAAAAATCCTTTAATTAGTCAGAGGTGACTGTAACTCACTGGGGAAGATCATCTTCTGGAAACAAAGTAGCTCAAAGATAATACAAGTCATGTGTTCAGTTAAACACTATACTTCAACATTATTAAAGGGTAAGTTCAATGATTTTCAACCCACTTTGTATTGTCACAAAGTTGGTAATATATGTAAAAGATCAATGTTTATTCTTTCTTAGAGATACCCTTATTTGTCAGCAAAAGTGCCACATGACGCACAACACAGCATTTTGTCATTCTGATGCTGCAAAAAAAGGCTTTTTGTTATTGTCAAAACTCGTCATTTCATTTTGTGTCATCCGGCGGAGTGTTGCTGACCAATAAAAGGAGATATATACTGTACTGTATTGACTTTTTTGTTGAGTATTGGAATGGTATTGCATAAATTGTTGATATGATTTTTAGTTTTATTTTTGGATATTTCTAGTAATAATTTACTTTTTTGTATCGACTACTGACAAATTGATAGACTACTGACAAGTTGATAGACTACTGACAAGTTGGTATTTTGACAATCCTTCTGTGTGTATATATATCTACACACATGCACATTGCTTTCCAGAGATGTCACATTACTTCGGGCTCTGCATGTGTGTCTCTTTGTGTGATGGATTACGAAGGTATTATTTGCATGCTTACGATGTGTGTGTATATTTGTCCTTTAGACAGAGGCAGCGTGGAGGGCTTAGTGGTGGTTGGTGTCAGGGTGGAAAGTCATTATGAAGTGGAATATACCATAAGCAGAGGGGTGGGCGGATGGGAGTATCGCAGGGCGAAATACAGCAGGGGAGTTCGACCCAAACATGTCCTCTTCCCTTTCCCCTGGTACGGCCCTTCCCTCAGAACGCTGTACTGTAAACCCTCTAGATAACATCCTCTTATACTAGCATCATTAAACTGTCCTCAGTGTAACGCTATGAACGCATACGCATGGAATTATATATCCTATTTGAAATGACCTCAGAAGAGTACAGCTACATTACAACTTCTCATTTGCCAACATGCTTAGGCCCTTCTTTCAATACTTAAACTCCCATCATGCTCTCTTTCGCATCCGCCCTCCAGACCAAACAAACCACAGATATTTGAAAGAGCCGTCTACAGGATGTGTGCTGTGTGCCGGTGTCCCTGAGGAGCGCCCGTGTTTTGTTATTGAATGATCTAAAGAGCTTAAGGCCCCTGGCCATGGGAGTTTGAGACCGACCCAAAGAGGAAAGTGCAAGGTCTTGAACCAGAACAAGAGAAGCTTGTTGCTCTCTATCTCTCTTCCTTTTGATTTTCCACTCGCTATCTTACACCTCTCACTGGAGGTAGCACATTTGTATGTTCCCGTTGGATCGGGTTCTGACGCATTTCCCGTGGAGCAGCGCCCCGCACAGTTTAGATCAAAACTCTAGGATCATCCTCAAAGCACATTATTAATCAAACAATACTCTTGCAAGACCCGTGCCAGCTTATTAGAGAACAGACAAACACTCTGTTCGCTTTTTCTGGTGTCTTATTTTCTGTGAATAAGTTTCTAATGATGAAATGTACTTGTAGAGTTTCAAACAGTCACTTGTATGACATAAACAAGCGTTCAGAGTCTTTTTTCCCATGCATCTCAGGGCTGGGTTTTCTCTGCTCAGTCGCTTTTTGACATCACTTCCTTCTCATAGTTCACTGACAGACGATTGTACACTACGTTCTGAAGGTTAAACTCATGCTTGAACTCTTTTTCCCACAGACTTGTTGTTCATGAGAGAGGAGACGCTGTCTGGTGGTCTTCTGTCTGTAGGGCAGACGGATTTGTGGAATCCAGTCATAAAAATGGTAAAAAGTAGGGCTTTACACTTATTCAAATTACGATATGGACTAGTATCTGTGGGTATTAAAAGCAAAAAGACAGCTATGCTTGTGTCTGTGTGAATGAGTGCCACAGTTTCATCTACTACACTATAGGGCTGTCAAAAAAAAATCGAATTTCGAATATTCGTCGAAAAAAAATAAATAAATCCACATTCGAATGCAAAAACGTTGTTTTTTAGGTCTGCATCAGCTGTCAGGCAGCCTTATCGGTGGTGCACAAAATGCGACGACAATGTAAGTGTCATTGCATTTTAATGCTTTTGTTAGCCTATCCAGTTGAACCCACTAAACGGCGCTGCTATGTTGTTCATTCAATATATTGCGGAAAACGAGAGCATCAGTGTGGCGAAGATGTTGTTTACGGCGAAACTGAAACCAAGCCGTTCACACAGAACGCATATTTATCACATTTTCTAGCGGGGCATCCATCAGCGTTGCACTCGCATCTCGCACAAGAGAGCGGCATGTTTAGAAAACCATGTAAAATTAATGTAAGTTTTAAAAAACATGTCTCAAGACTTTATGGCGGTTTCCCCCATCCCACTGTATCTCATGTTTTTAAATAAAGAAAGTAGCCTACTCTTTGTGATTGCTTTTTGGTCCTTTGTATTAAACTATACATGCATGCATGGTGCTGTTTTTTTTCTTCTAATTGTTTAAGCAACTTTATTAATTATATATGATTTATAAACATTATTTGAAACATTATGCACTTTTTTTCAAAGATAGTCGTGTTATTTTATTACGCTTTGAAGAAACGTGCATACAATTTTGCTCGATGCGCCCTCTTGTGGCCTCAGGAGAGAATCCAAAAACTTTTTTTCCCCCCTAACTGAAATTATGCCTTTTAAATTCGAATTTAGTTTTTCAGTCATTTTGACAGCCCTACTACACTTATTCAAGCATCCGTGACACTCTTGGTGTTTCCAGCGTCTGCCGTCTTACTAGATGAGGACACTCACAAGCATGTCACCATTTTAAGTAAAACTACTGTCTGATGCACTCAAAACCCAAAGGTCTTGACTACAATACCCCAAAATAAAACTATGGTTTACACTGAAGAAATTATGTCAGAAATGTTGTACAGAACAATATACTTCACAAAGCAATAATAAGAGTGTTGATAATACAGTTTATTATACCATTATTTTGGTAACACTTTATTTTAAGGACCAATTCTCACTATTTACTAGTTGCTTATTAGCATGCATGTTATTAGCATATTGGCTGTTTATTAGTACTTATTAGGCACATATTAATGCATGATCATATTCTAGATCCCTTAACCTGACCCAATACCTAACCTTAACAGCTACCTTACTAACTATTAATAAGCAGCAAATTAGAAGTTTATTGAGGGAAAACTCTTAGTTAATAGTGAATACGTGTTCCCTATTCTAAAGTGTTAACATTATTTTTAAGGAATATCACACAATTGAAAATTAAAAATGGAAAATACTGAATTTGGGAAAAAATTAAACTGCATGTCTGGCATTTTGAACCCTGCATCGATGCAGATATCATTTTGTCATTTCTGTGGTTTGTAGCCAGTGCATACTTATAAAAACTTTCTGAGTGTTCTGGAAACTGGCTTAAGAAAATGTCTTAAGAAAACCAAAACCTGCCTCTGATAAGATTGAAATAATTGCAAAGCAGCATGTGTTCTTTCGTGTTTTTTTTGTGGTCTGTGTGCGAGGCTGGTTCCACGTGGAGGTGTGGCAGCATGCCTACTCAGCGGGTGTAATCACAAGCGCAAATCAAAATAAAACAGCAGCCAAGTGACTTGGAGAGGGACAAACAGACTGCATTTTATATAGAGCATTTTACAACTCCTGACTGTAAATGCAGGTTTCATTCTAACGCAAGCCTCTGATTGGCTGGCCGGTTGGGAATGTCTGGTTCGTTTATGTGAAAGCTGCTGAGTGTGGTAGAGGATATGCAGCCAGGATTTGATGTTGCCGTGCAGATTCATTATGAAGCTCAGCACATTCGTGGTGTATGTGAGATTAGTATTGTTCAGATGATCAGCTACAGAGAACATCAGATATGGTGTAATCATCATTGTAGTTGTGCCGCTTTGTTTTATTTGTGTGATTCAACTTTGGGAAATAAAACCACGTAATGTAAATCTGCAACATTTAATGGTCTGGCCACATAAAACTACAAAAAAAATTGATGTTGCCGTGCAGATTCATTATGAAGCTCAGCACATTCGTGGTGTATGTGAGATTAGTATTGTTCAGATGATCAGCTACAGAGAACATCAGATATGGTGTAATCATCATTGTAGTTGTGCCGCTTTGTTTTATTTGTGTGATTCAACTTTGGGAAATAAAACCACGTAATGTAAATCTGTAACAGTCAGTTGTTTTATGAGTATGATATTTTCCGCTGCCCCCAAAATGAGGGAAATCACTGACTTTTGGATTCTTGCACGTTCTGAAGAAAACGTGTACAGACAAAGCAAGGAAGGACATGCAGAGATCAGCAGGCCTAAAATAGAACAGGCATTAGCCTGCCTGTGCAATTAAACACAGTATTAGTGGGAATCTTTAAGCACACATTTAGAGAGGATGCAGAAATCATGAGAAGTTCATAAATTACTTTTTAAATATTTTTTTCCCAACAAAAATAAAGTTTTTGTTAATTTTTTTTTTACATTTTATTTACTTAAAGTATTTATTTTTATATTTATATATTTTTTATTTTTGTTAATTTTTTTTAATTTATTTTTTAAGTTTTCTGTTTATTTTGATTTAGTTTAGTTTTGCTTTGGTTTTTAGTAGGGCTGTCAATAAAAAATTGTTTTTTAATCTGATTAATTACACCCTTTTTGTGTGATTAATCGTGATTAATCACACACTTTTTATGAAATTAAGATAAATTTAGATGCCTTTCCAAAAAAAAAAAAGGAAACTTGGAGATGCCGAATCCATTCAGAATGACTTAACCCAGCAACATATACATGACAAATCAAAGCATTATCCTGAATGTGTGTGCAAAACAACGTGAATATACAAAAATGTATCTGTGCATAAATACAATGCGAGTTAAGTGCGTCAAGAGAGCTCATACATGGTTTGTTTGTGCATCAATATAACAGACGCACGCGAGCTTCTGTACGACTCCTGTATGTCACCGCAATCGTCTTTCCTTCGAATGCAATCCTCATCCATCAAAACTTTACTAGCGAGACGCTGGTTATCAAGGCGACAAGAAATGTAGTTTTTGTATTATCTGGTGTATCATACAGTAGTGGGATGTTTTGCCATTCTGTTCAGTCTGTATTTCACACAGCGCAATGCGCAATCACAGAATATGACAGAGCTTGTGTTTTAAAGCAAAACACACTGGAATTAATTATTCACTAGAAACACAATGAGAGTCTCTATTCTCTGTGCCATCTCTGATGTAATCAGCCTGGTTTTCTTTACATTAGTGCTGTTTTGGACCGATTGTTTGAATGCATTTGATTACTGGATCATTGGACTGAAAACAAACTGAAAACTGAAATCGGGTTAAAGGTTTAGAATATAAATTGTGCTTCAGTCATTTATTTGCGCTAAATTATTTACAAATTAACGTTGACAGACCTAGTTTTTAGTTTGGTTTTGGTTTGGTATAGTTTAGTTTGGATTTTAGTTCTGTTTGGTTTGACTCTTAAATCACAATAAAAATGAATTATTGTCATTGCATTAAATACACTATGACAAATCAAGTGGCAAACAAACAACAACAACAACAAAAATTTCTGCAACATTTAATGGTCTGGCCACATAAAACTACAAAAAAACCCCCCATACATTTAAAATAAAATCAAGGCACAACGGTCTGTCTCAGATCTTGTACCTGGATGTGGCAGGATGGGATGAATTTGGATGTCAGATAAATGTACACCCCAAACCCCCTGATGGAGACAGAGTAACAGCATGAGGATTTATTTCAGCGATCTGAGAGCTAATACTGTTGGCTTTCAACTCAGTAGCTTTAGATCTGTTATCTATATCTAGAGAGCATCAATGCCAGAGCTGTAATTAAAACAAGGACTCTATTGGCAATTTGAGATGAAGCCTTTTAAAGAAAGAGCCCCTGCGTTTTCCCTCCTGCCCTCCCCAGAGGAAACTAAACCTTCTCTGAATCGGGCATCTAGATTGCACTGCTGAAAAGACAGAGTACCACAACTCTGTTATCATTTCATATATTCAGTGGATCGTTCAGCTTTAGTCACTGCAGTGTGTTTTTATTCATACAGTGTCGGCAGGAGACCAGTTTGCTGTTGCATTAGTGGTACTGGCCGTTGAAAAAATCTTGTTGTTTTTTTTCTCGTACACAATGGCGTACATTCATGTAACTGCCTTGCAGCTGACAACAGACTTGTTCTCAAAAATAGTGTTTCACGCCAGGATAGAGTAAGATAGAGCAGGTATAAACAACTTTTTTTGCTTTGTAACCTTGTGTTTTATTTATTATATTTTTTTTCCATTAAAAGAAGTGACACTGGAAGTGATTTGATTAGAATAGGTGGATTGAGCTGTTGATTAGAAGTTGAGTGTTTATTGGAAAGGTCACATGCTAGGAATGTAACGATTCACTCAACTCACGATTCGATTCGATTCGATTCACGTTTTTTTTTTTTTAACAAAATGAGATTTAAGACAGATTATAAATTAAATGCGTCCTTTTATTATTGCTTGGACAAAATACTGTACGTTTCTTTGTGAAATTGACATATAACACTATAATAATATACTAATATAGCACTTGTAAATTATTGCTCTTTTGTTGGTTTTGATTGCTTCTATTGTCCTCATTTGTTAGTCGTTTGGATAAAAGCGTCTGCTAAATAACAAAAGTTAAATATAATGTAAATGTAAATAACAAAACTAAATTTAAATTTTAAAACAAGCCCCAAATCAAATAAATAAGTAACACAAATAAAAGAAATCTCTTCATATAAACAAACTAAGGCTTTGTCTGTGCTCTTTACATTTAAAATTAGAGGCAACCACTGCGTTTTAATCTGGATCCAAACAAAGATGCTGCATACATGCAACATGAGCAGTTTTTAA
>NW_015505752.1:444150-456922 GCF_001515645.1 Sinocyclocheilus grahami
CCCCCATACATTTAAAATAAAATCAAGGCACAACGGTCTGTCTCAGATCTTGTACCTGGATGTGGCAGGATGGGATGAATTTGGATGTCAGATAAATGTACACCCCAAACCCCCTGATGGAGACAGAGTAACAGCATGAGGATTTATTTCAGCGATCTGAGAGCTAATACTGTTGGCTTTCAACTCAGTAGCTTTAGATCTGTTATCTATATCTAGAGAGCATCAATGCCAGAGCTGTAATTAAAACAAGGACTCTATTGGCAATTTGAGATGAAGCCTTTTAAAGAAAGAGCCCCTGCGTTTTCCCTCCTGCCCTCCCCAGAGGAAACTAAACCTTCTCTGAATCGGGCATCTAGATTGCACTGCTGAAAAGACAGAGTACCACAACTCTGTTATCATTTCATATATTCAGTGGATCGTTCAGCTTTAGTCACTGCAGTGTGTTTTTATTCATACAGTGTCGGCAGGAGACCAGTTTGCTGTTGCATTAGTGGTACTGGCCGTTGAAAAAATCTTGTTGTTTTTTTTCTCGTACACAATGGCGTACATTCATGTAACTGCCTTGCAGCTGACAACAGACTTGTTCTCAAAAATAGTGTTTCACACCAGGATAGAGTAAGATAGAGCAGGTATAAACAACTTTTTTTGCTTTGTAACCTTGTGTTTTATTTATTATAATTTTTTTCCATTAAATAAATAAAAGAAGTGACACTGGAAGTGATTTGATTAGAATAGGTGGATTGAGCTGTTGATTAGAAGTTGAGTGTTTATTGGAAAGGTCACATGCTAGGAATGTAACGATTCACTCAACTCACGATTCGATTCGATTCGATTCACGTTTTTTTTTTTTTAACAAAATGAGATTTAAGACAGATTATAAATTAAATGCGTCCTTTTATTATTGCTTGGACAAAATACTGTACGTTTCTTTGTGAAATTGACATATAACACTATAATAATATACTAATATAGCACTTGTAAATTATTGCTCTTTTGTTGGTTTTGATTGCTTCTATTGTCCTCATTTGTTAGTCGTTTGGATAAAAGCGTCTGCTAAATAACAAAAGTTAAATATAATGTAAATGTAAATAACAAAACTAAATTTAAATTTTAAAACAAGCCCCAAATCAAATAAATAAGTAACACAAATAAAAGAAATCTCTTCATATAAACAAACTAAGGCTTTGTCTGTGCTCTTTACATTTAAAATTAGAGGCAACCACTGCGTTTTAATCTGGATCCAAACAAAGATGCTGCATACATGCAACATGAGCAGTTTTTAAACTAAATTAGATTTTATAATTTCGAAATTTGAAGCAAAAACAGAATGGTTTGACTTCAGTTTTGTGAAGTTTCCGCTGTAAACAAAGCAGCGCTGCACTTATGAACTTTAATATGCAGGACTCCAGACTGCGACCATTTTTTCTGCCTGTGTGACTAAATTTTGTTTTTTGGTGACCAACCGCGTTGGTCAACTCATAAGCGATGCAGTTTCTGTTGCATATGAGAAACTTTAAAGGGCAAACGAAACTGAAAGCATAACGAAACAGGCTTGTCAGCACGAGCGCGAAGCTCCCCCATACATTTAAAATAAAATCAAGGCACAACGGTCTGTCTCAGATCTTGTACCTGGATGTGGCAGGATGGGATGAATTTGGATGTCAGATAAATGTACACCCCAAACCCCCTGATGGAGACAGAGTAACAGCATGAGGATTTATTTCAGCGATCTGAGAGCTAATACTGTTGGCTTTCAACTCAGTAGCTTTAGATCTGTTATCTATATCTAGAGAGCATCAATGCCAGAGCTGTAATTAAAACAAGGACTCTATTGGCAATTTGAGATGAAGCCTTTTAAAGAAAGAGCCCCTGCGTTTTCCCTCCTGCCCTCCCCAGAGGAAACTAAACCTTCTCTGAATCGGGCATCTAGATTGCACTGCTGAAAAGACAGAGTACCACAACTCTGTTATCATTTCATATATTCAGTGGATCGTTCAGCTTTAGTCACTGCAGTGTGTTTTTATTCATACAGTGTCGGCAGGAGACCAGTTTGCTGTTGCATTAGTGGTACTGGCCGTTGAAAAAATCTTGTTGTTTTTTTTCTCGTACACAATGGCGTACATTCATGTAACTGCCTTGCAGCTGACAACAGACTTGTTCTCAAAAATAGTGTTTCACGCCAGGATAGAGTAAGATAGAGCAGGTATAAACAACTTTTTTTGCTTTGTAACCTTGTGTTTTATTTATTATATTTTTTTTCCATTAAAAGAAGTGACACTGGAAGTGATTTGATTAGAATAGGTGGATTGAGCTGTTGATTAGAAGTTGAGTGTTTATTGGAAAGGTCACATGCTAGGAATGTAACGATTCACTCAACTCACGATTCGATTCGATTCGATTCACGTTTTTTTTTTTTTAACAAAATGAGATTTAAGACAGATTATAAATTAAATGCGTCCTTTTATTATTGCTTGGACAAAATACTGTACGTTTCTTTGTGAAATTGACATATAACACTATAATAATATACTAATATAGCACTTGTAAATTATTGCTCTTTTGTTGGTTTTGATTGCTTCTATTGTCCTCATTTGTTAGTCGTTTGGATAAAAGCGTCTGCTAAATAACAAAAGTTAAATATAATGTAAATGTAAATAACAAAACTAAATTTAAATTTTAAAACAAGCCCCAAATCAAATAAATAAGTAACACAAATAAAAGAAATCTCTTCATATAAACAAACTAAGGCTTTGTCTGTGCTCTTTACATTTAAAATTAGAGGCAACCACTGCGTTTTAATCTGGATCCAAACAAAGATGCTGCATACATGCAACATGAGCAGTTTTTAAACTAAATTAGATTTTATAATTTCGAAATTTGAAGCAAAAACAGAATGGTTTGACTTCAGTTTTGTGAAGTTTCCGCTGTAAACAAAGCAGCGCTGCACTTATGAACTTTAATATGCAGGACTCCAGACTGCGACCATTTTTTCTGCCTGTGTGACTAAATTTTGTTTTTTGGTGACCAACCGCGTTGGTCAACTCATAAGCGATGCAGTTTCTGTTGCATATGAGAAACTTTAAAGGGCAAACGAAACTGAAAGCATAACGAAACAGGCTTGTCAGCACGAGCGCGAAGCTGCGCGCAGCAAAAATTACGCGCATATTGAGGAAACAATGGATGAGTTTCAAGCGAAAGTCAAGTAAAAGGCCGCTTCTTAATCCAGAGAAGGTGAACATGCTAGTAATTCTTGTGGGGTGAAAACATGCAAGCACTGTCACCGTTAGTTTTACTTTTCTTTTTGTTTTCATTTTTGAAAAACTTATCTTTGCTGTTTACCTTAAGCTATGGAGGCTCGGTTTTATTTATTTGATTCCTCAGTGTTTGCTAAACGTTCTGTAATTTATTAGTCGGTATATAATACAGCATGTGGTGTGTGCCATACCTCATCTTATTCGTTTTTGTTAATAAACGTTTTATAAGCTAGTTTGTCATTGTATCTTACTGATTTATTGTTGTTCTGCTTTTTAATTAAGAATAACAATGAATCCATCTTTTGTTTTAATCTTAAATAATGAAAGGTGTGTAGATGTATGTAAGCAAAACAGTGACAACAATATCGCGAATTCGAAAGTGAAAGCATCCGAAGCCCGCTGCTTAACATAGCAAAAGAGAAAGTCCCATTCACAAAATTCAAATCACAAATAATACTACTGATGATGAAGAATGGGTTGAATGTTAACAACTTTCATTTCCATATAACTATAAACTATGATAAAAGTTAATCAGCATGCATTGAATAATCCCATGTTGTAGCGCAAAAAAAAATAAAAATATAGCGACCAAATCATGTGCTCGTGCGACCAGCTGAGAAAGTTAGTTGCAAAAGAGCGACCAGTGGGAAGAATGAGTCTGGAGCCCTGATATGCATTATACAGAGGCAAGAGGAAAAGAAAAAATACCATCGATAGACAGTAAGTTCCCCTCAGACATGCATTCATATAAACTCCTACCCCTAATTGAATCGCGATTTGTTTGGCATCTCAACCGATTTGAATCGTCACATACCTTTTTTGACTCCAGTGCACTTTGTCTGTGACAGTATCCAAAGGCCAAATCTAACCTGATATGTTATAAAAACAAATAAAATGTGACTTTATTTTTAGTGTTTTTAAAGAATTAGTTTGTTAATATGGCTACATTTAAATAATTGTAAGACTTATTGAGATCCTTGGAAGTGGGCCCTGGCCTTGGAAACCACTGCTCTAGTGGCTGATTAGCCATGATGTCATATACTCATAAAAAATAGCCACATACAGTACATAATTTTTTACATTTAATAGTTTAGTATATTTATTGCAATTAATATGCACATATGTTAGTAATTTTTTATGATTTTTATACATTTATATTGTATAATTATATAAGACGTAATTTGCAACAGGCCACTTTGGGAGAAACAAATTAAATTTTTGGTCAAAAACCAAACTGGTTGACTGGTTTGGGTTTTGTTGTTTTTGTATAAAGCAAAGTCTCTGCTTTCAAAATGATCAGTGCAATAATAAAATTCAATTAATTCCTTTGACCTAATTCAGTGTCAAAAGTAATTCATTGTCCATATTGGTTAGTTAGCTAGGAATGTGATGTCATACACTGTTATAAATGTTATTTTTACTGAAAATTGTATGTCTTAATTATTTCATGTTCACACTATTAATATGCCATTTTATAATTAATGTATATAATATTAATGTAAAATAAATGAATGTGATTATTATTATTATTAATAATAATAATAAATATGCTGGTGGTTTTTACCAGGTTAATAAAAATGTGAGGGGTGTACTCACTTCTGTGAGATACTGTGTATATATACAGTATATATATATATATATATATATATATAGAGAGAGAGAGAGAGAGAGAGAGAAAGAGAGAGAGAGAGCTAACTGCTGCTGTGTGTTATAACTAGGCCAAACCCTTTTTTCCTGTTCCTGTTTTTCTGCTTCCTGCAAAGCTGCTTTTTAAGTAAGAGTTTTTAGTAAAGCAAAGTATTACTGTATGGACTAGAAACATTATAATTGTATAGCTTTAGGTGCTTTCAGTCATACTGCACTTGCTCTCCCAGTGTAGGAGTTTGGAGTAAGTCCTCTGAGCAAACAGATAGTCTGATCTCCGACCTGAGCTAATCAGGCACAAATCTGGCATGTCAGAAGACTGTCTTCACGTCCTGCGGCTCCACAGCTATTTACATACTCCCTGAACCAAGATTTTCCCTTTTTGTCTTTAGTCCGTGTGACATGCGAGTTCATCCATCCTCTTTTAAATGGAAACATTGTGACATAAACGCCCTCCCACCAAAAAGGTCTTGTTGAAATCTGATTATATAACAAGATTAACCCCAGAGATTTAGACCTGCCGCTTAGCGTTGCTAGTCCAACACAGAACCCCCCCAAAAAAAGTAGGATTGTGTGTTTTTGAGAGCAGTTCCTTTAGGTTCGGGTCGTTACTATTGCCTTATAATTTTGTGATGACAATCATGCATTGATTTGAGACATTTCAGGAATGTACATGTTAATACCTGTTGCAGCCGATGGAATTCAACAAGATGACAGAAGCAGAAGATGTACCACCCCTTAAAAAGGAGAACACAGTGTTTTTAGAAAAGGGTGCAGTGGTGCTTAGTAGGCAGTTATCTGTTTTTTTCTGTAAACAGCCTATTCACTTCAGGATTGGTATAGGGATGTGGGAGATTAGCTTTCCATCAAGACTAAAGGAAAATCTCCAATGAAGGAAGGAGTTTGTGGGGAGGAAGATGAGAAGCCTAGGGTGGTTTCTTTTCTTTGTTAGCCTTTGTGCTGTGTGGCCTTGCCTGTTTGTTTTCCATATTCTACTTCTGAACCCCCCTCTGAACAAGCCTCTTTTGATTTCTCGCAGGACGGCGGACTACAGTTCCAGCAAACCTAGGCCTGGGGAAATCATTAACCAGAGATAAAGCACAACAGCACACTGGTAGGTTCTGTGGCCTTCCCTCTCTGTCTTGTACAGTACCTGAATATTTGTTACACACTCCATCAGAGTAAGTTGGAATAGGCAACGTTTGACTGTTTTGGGTTTTGCTGTTTTTGAAAAAACAAAATTCATTCCTTTTATCTTGAAGTCATTGTCCAAATCTGTTTTGGATAGTTATTTTTATTTATTTATATCTATTTATATAGTTATTTATTTATAATATAAATAAATAGTATTACAATGAATATTTAATAATAACAATAATAATAATTTAACGCATTTATAGTATAATGCATTTTTTACTTGTTTACTTGATATTTATGTCTACATTTTTAATGTACACTATCTTTCAAAATTTTGTGATCAGTACTTTTATTCAGCAAGGATGCATTAAATTGTTAAGTTACAGTAAAGACATTTATAGTGTTACATACAATTTCTATTTCAAATAAAAGCTGTTCTTTTCAACTTTATATTCATCAAATAAAAAAAAGTACAAAATGCTCATCAAAGGAAAAAAAAAACGATTAAACCGAACAACCATTTTTGATTTAGTAATAATAAGAAATATTTTTATCAACATATTTACATATAAGAAAAGCTAAAAATTCAACTTTGCCATCATATGATTTAAAAAATACATATGAGAAATACAATATGGTCTCTGCTTTCTGTGAATACAAATATAATATAATGTAATGTAATGTAATATAATGTATAAAAATAGAATAGAGTTATTTTAAATTGTAATAATGCTTCACAATATTATTATTATTATTATTATTAAATAAATGCAGCCCTGGTGAGCATAAGATACTTCTTTTAAAAACATTAAAAATCATATCTACCCTAACTTTTAAAAGTTTGTAAAATAAAATAAACTAATACATGATTCAGATTTTTATTTTTGAGGAACAGTTTTTTTATGACTGCCAGCATTTAAGTAAACATATTGGAGTGTAAGTTGAATTATGCCATTAGAAAGCAGATACTTTCCTTTTTTCCTTCAGCACATAGAACTCGAATTGTCTTTCTGGTTCAGAATGACACAGAATGATGTAGCATGTCACTGAGTAACATATAGCGCTGGCCGCTTCCGTGAGAATTCCTTGGCTCAACTGAGCTACCAAATAGGGTCAAATTCGATGGCCCAGAAGCTTCGGGAAAAATACTGTTTACTCTTGTGAATTTTATTGGGAGGGGTGATGTGGTGTTCGAAAGCCTTGGTATAAATGGCATCTAGTCTAGCCATTCTTAAGAAGGAAATAGGAGACACACATTCTCAGAATTCCAGCCTACTGTATGTCTGGCTGAAAAAGTGCGCCTTCCCAGCGATGAGAGTTTCTAATACCTCCAAATGGAATTCAACACACTTTGAGTGTAGACTTGCAAACTTTGCTTTGTATTCATGCAGGTTATCCCAGTATGACAGATGTCCTGCCCTGAGGTCTCAAGCTTAAAAACAATTATGGTATCTTTTGGATTAGGAGGTGTTTTCTACACCTGTCAGCAGCTAGATTGTCCTCTACTGAAGCTTAGCTGTGTCAGGAATGAAAGCAGTTTTCCTCTTTCTCTCTACTGTCCCACAGGCAGCTGCTGTATGAAGCATAATTGCATGTAATCCAGGCCCTAGTCCGAGGGCTTTAGAAAAAAGCAGCAGACTAGAAAATACCAGCTGGAGAGAGCACCTCCAAACCTACTGTGAACTTTCAGTTTGCTCATCAGTGTGTGAGAAGGAGCACACATGTTCTCAGATGAACAAATATGTGTCTCTGCTGAATAGTGGAAAAAGAGTAGCCTTTATACATATCGATTTATATGATGTTGAAGAAAAATATATTTAAACACATTTATTTGTTCTTTGTCTTTATCAATTAGCTTGTTTCTCTACTTGAACGTGTACTCAAATGAATACTAACTCTTATTTTTTTCTTTTTAAACACATTTATAGTTATTCAGAAAGGAAGCATTAAATTGAACAAAAATGACAGTAAAAGCATTTATCATGTAACAAATGATTTCTATTTCAAATAAATGTTCTTTTGAACTTTCTACTCATTAAAGGATTCAGAGAACAAAAAAATCACAGTGCCACAGTTTCCACAAAAACACAGCACAGCTGTTTTCAACATTATATTATAATCAGAAATGTTTCTTGAGCACCAAATCAGCATGTTGCCATCAAAGGAATAAAATACATTTTAAAATATATTATAATAGACAGCATTTGTTTTAAATTGTAATACTGTTTTACAATATTATTGTATTTTTAATTAGTTAAATGCAGTCTTGGTGAACTTTCAAACACATTACATTTCTAAACTTTTAAACCCTGTTAGGAGCCAAAACGTTTGTGTTCTTAACACAAAATGTGTAATTATATATCGATACTGAGTATGTCTTTAGTGTACACCAGTCTACACCTATAGGATTATTGACTGCTCATAACTGCTGGTTCATGCTACATGCCCCAGTTTTTTTAGTGTATAACCAAACCAAGTTTTGGTTAACATGAAAAATCACTGTAGATACCAAGGAGTACATTTAGAAAGACAGGGTAGCATACAAATGCAAAGTTAACGGGTAGCTGTTAAGTTTCCAGAACTGAATAAAACACTGGGTAGACCAGAATGAATTACCATGTTGGTTTATGCTGGTTTGGTGTTAATAGTCTGGCAGGTGGGCGAACCCTTACCCACAAAGCTGGTTGACCAAAGAACTTGCTGGTTAAACAAGTTAGAAAAGTCTGGTGGGCACATCAGTTTTTTAAAACATAACATGCTTCTGAACAGCTATGCTTCTGTTTCTTTTTTTCTTTGAAATTCTCAATTTGGTGTTGCAGAAAAGAAAGCAGAGCCAAATGTAATATGCATTTTCTTTGGCGGACTCTCAAGGAGTAAGAGGCCCTATACCTTTATTATAGGGCTTCACGCTTTGGGGTTAGAGGTGTGTTGGGGGAACTAGAGTTTACAGTATATTTTTCAGTTACAGTCTAACGTTCTTAACACCTCATAAATTACACCTGCTGCGACACTGCTGAGGCCTGATGAACTTCAAGCACACTGAGGGGAAGTGAAGTAAGCAGTGAGATCTGTGCGGGATATTACTTTTCTATGACTCCCCCTCTCTTTCCTTGAGCAGCCTTTTTTTAAAAAAAGAGAGTGGTCTTAAGACTGGATAAAGATCTCACTCAAGAAATTACCTAGTTTGGACCCAGTGAAAACAAAGTGAGATGACCAGATTGCAGTGCAGTGCAGACGTAATGTAAATAAGATATTTAGTGTACAGTTTAGAGAGCTTTATTGACTATAACGAAGCTTTGTGAGATTGCAATGAACTAAGCTGAGTGGCGCTTTTTAGTATAATAAAGGGAGCATGCTTTGCACACTTTCTATGCAATAATCTATTCAGATTTTGTATGAAACTTCTTTTGGACACATACACATTGCAAAGTTTCAGGAATAACATCCACATATTTATACTGGATTCACTCTCGAAAGCAGTGAGCAGTGACTGACACAGTGATAACCATAGCAATGGATGGTACAAAAAAAAATGTGAGAGCAGCCTCAGTGATTTGATTGTAGAAACGGTCCTGGCCAAACTTCCATAGACAGCGTGAGTTCAGAGCGAGATCTAGTTCATGGACCAAAAGCGTGTGTAAACTTTTTGAAACTTATTGACATCAGGACATATCAACCAGTAATGTAATTTCCAGTAACGGATGGTAGAAAGTTCAGGAATGAATGGTATGTATGAGATTTATGACAGAATATACTGTAGTCCCACAACTGATTGTTTATGTTTTTTCTTCTCACCTTTTCAAATGATACGGAAAAAAGACACGGAAAACCTCAATGAACATCACTAAGCAGCGTGCACATTTCTGGTTAAAAATGAAAGGCCATCAAGTGACATTTAAAACGGGAAGCAGTGCCATTCAAATCAGCAGTAAGATTCAAAGCTAGTCCACAGTTTAGAAAACGTTGGCGACCTCTTCAAGTTATTCTTGACTGTGATGTATTGACTGCTTTGATGTGTTGCAATACGGTAGGGCATTGTCTTGATGCTTACATCCGAAAAATATTTTTCTTATATATATATTCATTTTTTCACGTTTTGTTATGTTGCTGCCTTTTTTCCTACATCAATCTACACTCCATACACCATACTGACAAAGCAAAAACAGAATTGTCACAACTTCGTAAATTTATATATAAAAAATAAAACTGAAATAAGTACATTGCATAAGTACAACTAAATATTTAGCTGAAGCACCTTTACGGTCTCAAGTCTTTTTTGTTTGATGCGACAAGCTTTTCTCATCAGCATTTTGCAATTATCTGCCATTCTTCACCTCACCTCTTCACCTCTCAAGCTTTGTCAGGTTGGATGGGGGCAGACGCAGATTTTCAGGTTTCTCCAGAAATATTTGATTGGGTTCAATCCCAGGCTCTGGCTGGGCCACTCAAGGACATTCACACAGTTGTCTATAAGCCACTCTTGCTGTGTGCTTAGGGTCATTGTCCTGTTGAAAGAGGAAACTTCTGCCCAGTCTGAGGTTCTGAATGCTCTGGACTGGGTTTTCATAAAGGCTATCTCTATATTTTGATGCATTGAGCTTTTCTTCTACTCTGATGAGTCCCTGAGTCCCTGCCGCTAAAAAACAGCCCCACAGCATGAGGCTGCTACCAGCACACTTTACTTTTGGGATGGTACTCTGCAGGTGATGAGCAGTGCCTGGTTTCCTTCAAACATGATGCTTGGAATTGAGGTTCATCAGATCAGAGAATCTTGTTTCTCAGAGTCTGAGGGTCCTTTAGGTGCTTCTTTGTTAATTCCAAGTGTGTTTTCATGTGTCTACACTGAGGAGAGGATTGAGTCTTGCCACACCACCATAAAGCACAGATCGGTGGAGTGTTGCAGTGATGTTTGTCCTTCTGTAGGTTTCTCCCATCTGCATATATGATCATGTAGCTCAACTAGAATGGCCATCAGCTTCTTGTTTACCACTATAACCAAAGCCCTTCTCCATCAATTGCTCAGTTTGGCCAGGAGGCCAGCTCTAGGAAGAGTCCTGGTTGTTTCTAACTTATTCCATTAAGGATAACAGAGACTACATGCTTCTGTGACCCGTCAATGAAGCAGAGTCACTGCTTAGTTCTATTTGAAGTTATCCTAACATGAGTAGAAGGCCAGTTTTTTAAGCATATTTCATAAATTAATTGTATTCTGAAGCAGACTATAAAAAAGCTTAAATGAGAAATTTGAAAAATAACTTTAAATTAGAGAACGCCTACAGATACCTCCAAGTTATTGGTGTTAATCTGGCACTTATATGACAAACCCTATTTAACTGGCAGCATTCCTCTAACTTCACTGAGATTGAAAGATGGCGGGCCGCTCTAAGGTGACTGAAACCCTACGACAGGAGGTTGTCCAGATGAAAGCCAAAGGGATGACCTTTTCAGCCATTGCAAGAGAAGATAGTCATTCCAAAGCTGTGATTAAGGATAACAGAGACTACATGCTTCTGTGACCCGTCAATGAAGCAGAATTTTTTTCTGAACTCTTCCCCAGACGTGTGGCTTGATGCAAACCTGTTTCTGAGCTCTACAGTCAGTTATTTTTACCTCAGGGCTTGGTTTTTGCTCTGATATGCATTATCAGCTGTTAGACCTTCAATTAAGACATGTGTGCCTTTCCAAATTATACCCATTCAATTGGATTTGCCACAGGTTAACTTCACTTGAAGTGTAGTGACATCTACAAGCAATATGAATGTTCCTGAGCTAAATTTCAACTGTCCCAGATAATGAGTACTTATGCAATGGAATCATTTAAGTTTTTTATTTTTAATACATTTACAAAGATGTTAAAAAACATTTTTTTGCTTTACCATTATGGTGTATGGAGTGTAGATTGATGTGGAAAAAAAGTAATTTAAAGCAGTTTAACATAAGGCAACAACATAACAAAATGTGAAAAAAATGAAAGGCACTGTATATACACTGTATTTACAAATATGAATATGAATAATATGAAAAGACCTGTTTTGAAGTTTTATACGTGTATGTATGTGTGATGGAGTATAGATTGATGTGGAAAAAAAGTAATTTAAAGCAGTTTAACATAAGGCAACAACATAACAAAATGTGAAAAAAATGAAAGGCACTGTATATACACTGTATTTACAAATATGAATATGAATAATATGAAAAGACCTGTTTTGAAGTTTTATACGTGTATGTATGTGTGTGTATATATATATATATATATACTACGACAGGAGGTTGTCCAGATGAAAGCCAAAGGGATGACCTTTTCAGCCATTGCAAGAGAAGATAGTCATTCCAAAGCTGTGATTTCTCGAATATTGCAGGTTTACAATGACACTAATTCATTCAAGTCCCCCAAAAAGGCTGGTCATCCACGTAAGACAAATGCAGGAGAAGAGAGAATAATGTGGAGACTCTCAATGGGGAATCGGTTCAACACTGCAGCTGGAATTGCTTGCCAGTTCAGTGCTGAGCAGAGTAAGAATCTGTCTCGGTTCATTTAATAGAAGTCAGACTGAAAGCACACTCTGCAGTGACCAAGCCTCTCATCAACGGAAAGAATAAAAAGGCTAGACCAGGGGTCGGGAACCTTTTTTGACCAAAGAGGCATTTTTTTTATTTTTGATATATATATATATATATATATATATATATATATATATATATATATATATATATATATATATATATATATATATATA
>NW_015505752.1:456996-467727 GCF_001515645.1 Sinocyclocheilus grahami
TATATATATATATATATATATATGTATATGTGTGTGTGTGTTTTCAATAACGTTTTAATAATAGTAACTTTATTAGGACCATGCAAACTTAAATACACAAATATGCAAAAATCATCAAAAATTGTGCAGGGCTTTTAATGTGAGGTTGATTTACAACCTGAGGGATGAATTCTCTTCAGAGTTCTTCAGAGTTCAGAGCTCTCTCTCGCTCTGCGCGCGCGCGCGCGCGCGTGTATGAGAGACTGAGTGAGTGAAAAATAATGCACGGTGCCGACCGTATTTATGTGAATACACACCAGTGCATTTTGACACTCCGTGTTTTTACCGTTGTATGTGCACCACCGAAGACAAATCTACTATGCTTATCCGGGTTCCACTCGGACCTCACGTGCAGAAAACATCCAGTCAGAAGCGGATTGACTTCTGTTTCACGGCTTTGAGTTTTTAATACTGTCTGTCTTTTTAATATCAAGAATGCCCCGCTCTTTACTGTCTCATTCATTCACGTTCCTTTATTAATAACGCTAACAGTCCCACCCGCAGAAAGCTGCGCGGAAAAAGCGAATGTAACCGGCAAAATGTTTCAAAGTATAAAACATATAAAACAAAGTATATGTTTCAGTCCTGTCACTTTTTATTTTATTTTTTACATACTTTTACACTTTTTCTGCTGTTCAAAAAATCTTGCAGGAGCTGTACGTTACCATAGAAATGACAATGGTTTGCTCGTGACTCTCACGAACAGCTCTGAACACGCACTTTGACCGGTACAGAAAATGTATTATTATTTTACATGTATATGTAGAGCGTATGTAGGCTCTACAACAAAGGAATTGCTGATCTTTAGTGATGTCTAATTTGTGTAATAGATAATTTGTTAGTAAAGGTTGAGAGATCTGGCGAGCCACATGATTTTTGTCAAAGAGCCAGCTGTGGCTCGCAAGCCATAGGTTCCTGACCTCTGGGCTAGACTCACCTTTGCTGAGGAGCATGTTGTGTGGAGAGAGGAGAACTGGTCCAAAGTTCACTTTAGTGATGAGAGCAAGTTTAATTTGTTTGGGTCTGATAGGAAACATTTTGTTTGGTGTCAAACTTGGGAAAGACTGAAAGGTGGAGGAGGAAGTGTCATGGTTTGGGGGATGTTTTTTGCTGCAGGAGTTGGGCCTCTTATACAGCTAAATGGCAGGGTGAATGCAAATATTTATCAGAACCTCCTTCAGCAACATGCGGTACCTTCCTTGCTAGCATCTTCCAATCAGCCAAGCAATTTTCTTGCAAGACAATGCCCCCCGTCACACTGCAAAATGGGTAAATCAGTTCCTTGAAGCTAAGAACACTGAATTAATGAAATGGCCAGCCCAGAGTCCTGATCTAAGCTCGATTGAAAATCTCTGGAAAATCCTTGGTGTCAAAGTTATGACTAAGAAACCCACTACAGTTACCGAACTATGGAAGAGAGTGAAAGAAGAGTGAACTAAGATCACACCAGTGCAGTCTCAGAAACTAGTGATGCTCTGCAGCTGCAGATGTGCTGAAGTCATTCAAAGCAAGAGCATCTACACTTCCTAATAATTTCTGACAGCTGTAACCCTCCAACATTTTAGTTGTAATATTTTTTCATGCTACAGTGGCTACTGTTCTCTAATTTTGATAACTGTTTTCCACAAAACAACATTTTTTTGTTGAAATGCCTGGGATATTTTGTCAAACATGTTAGTAGAACAGTGGTATACCTACAGCTAATATTCCTTCAAATTTTGATATATGAAGATTAACAATATTTCAGAAAAAAATCTAGTATTTATAGATTGTTCTCTAATTTTGATCTCCACTGTGTGGGTGTGTGTATGTATGTATGTATTATATATATATATATATATGTATGTTGAAAAACCATCAAAATCAGATTCTTAATAATTTTGACTTCAAATTTAACTTATTTGTGACTAAAGATCAGATATAATATATATATAATTCATGCAGTATAATTCATTGCATAATTTAGTAAAGAATTGAATAAATTCTCTGTCAGAGCCAGTATATTCACTCATAATAAATTATAAATGGCACTGCTTCTGATAGACTGGTTACTATTTTGAAACGATGGAGTTCACTTCTCTTGGGTTAATTTTTTTTTTTTAGGAATGTTGGATTCAACCCCCTGCTTTTATCTTCCTCTTTTCTCTGAAGTTTCTTTGCAATCCACCAGGGTTTTGTTTTCCGCGCACTATACTGCATTATCTTTGCAGCATCTCTTCCTGTATGCGTCCTGGATCACTCACTTGCTCGAGAACCCTTACACTGCAGTGGCAGGCCAAACCTGTATACAATCCCCCTACACGGATAAAACACTAGAAATTACAAGGCGTGCTGAACAGTACAGTACATACTGTCCTGGGGCCCTCGTTTCTCAAAAGTATGCAACAGTGTAGCGTACACATGTGCAAGAGTGTTTCTGGCTCTTGACACAGGTTTGTATGCTTAGACCTTCTACACACATCATTGATTTTTCTAAACTCTGCAATATGCCACTCCTGCATCAATTAATGGTTTCCTGGAAGAAAAAATTATCCATAGGCCATTTGTATAGAGCATATAGACTGAATCTCACCCTGTATCCTTGGTTTATTTTGCTCTCCTTCAATGAAAAACTGCACAGGTTTTCCTACAGCCTTTTAATTTGGGACATTAGGTAAATAGAGCAAGGGGAAAAGTAAGTGTTCCATTTCTTGACACTTCCCTCCCACATTGCTGCATTAACAAATGTTTATTTGAGAGTTTTAGGACAGGCTAGTCCAGGGCTCAATGCTAAGGTTTTTTTCTGGTTCAAATTTGTACTTGCCCTACCAACATTTTCACTGGCCCTGCCACAAAAAAATTAAATAGTTGTTGTTATTATTGTTTTGACCTATGTTATTCTGTATTCTAATAGATAAGCTTATATGACAAAAATGTTAGATACAAGTTCAATATTACAGTTCTCGATTCCAGCTTCAATAACAAAGCAAAAACTACTAGCCAAACAAATATAAAGTTCAAACATTATCAAAAGTCAAGTGAGCAGTCAGTAAATAAGAACAAATGAACAAATGGCAAGCAATAGCACAAATAAATAAATAGAACAAAGATATATTGAACAATGCTTTAGGTTTTTAGATTTGTGGGTATTCAAGTACAGAAACTGAATAATCAAATGTAAAATAACTTTGCATATTCTTCACTGTATAAATTAAATATATATTATTCCTTATTAAAGCTACAAATGTTATTCATTCAAGAGCAGTGAGTGATTTTCTTTTTTATTGTATTTATTATTAGTTAACATTTTTAATAAAATGTATTCTTTTTAAACATTTAAATAAAAACATTACAAATATAAAAAAAATATCTAAAATAGTATCTCAGTTGTACTACAATAATGCTGGTCACTAGGGATGGGCGATATCTTATTGTTTGCAATATACCGGTAAAAATTCTCCCCACGATAAGAATTAGTCTTCCCACGATAATAACGATAAAGTCTAGTTGTTGACATATTTCTGTGTGTGACTGTGTGGAGTGACGTGAAGGAAGGCGGACGTGAAATTGAGCAGCTCCTTCTATAATCTTCTATAATCTGGAACAGGTTTGGATAGGGCTGTATGAGCCTTGAGTAAATGTACTACAGTAACACGTGTGTGATACAGTTTTACATGTGTATGAGTCGTTTACAAACCTGTTGTCCAACAAAGATATTATTTATTGACATGCTTTTTCTCCATATTAACTTCATAACATAGTCGAGTGTTTGAAATAACTTATTTTTGTGATCAGATGTGGTATCACAGAATAAGGCAGAAATTATACTATTTTATAGAATTATATATAGTGATAAAGGCTATGTCGATTAGCATTGCATTATAAATATAATTTATCCTTATAAAAATACCCAAGATTGCTTGAATAACACAGATACCATATATTTTGTGCAATCGCATGTTTATTGTCTTCAGGTTTCCTCAGTTAAAATTTCTCTATCTGCATTTTATTCAGCTACAGCGATCAGTGGATACCTCTGTCCATATTAGGGATTTCCTGGCGTTTCTGCGCAAGGGTGCCCTCCGGCTTCCAGTATTAATTAAACAGTCATTACATTAGGTGTGTAATGCTCACAACACCCTATTTTGGGTAAAATTAGGAAAGATAATACTTTTCTCTAAAAAAACAGGATTCTCTAAATTATCATCACTGACTACGTTTACATAAACATCAGTAATCTAATTATTTACCTTATTCTACATGTTATACATGTTATAGTACATAGTTCGATTAATGGCACACGTCATTACGTCCCAACGTGACGCCATCCGACGTCCTCTCCAGAATTTCACGTATAAACATATAGTTTGCCTTCCTGATGATGCCATGTACAGTTTTGGGTGTTTCATTTTA
Organism: Sinocyclocheilus grahami; assembly: GCF_001515645.1. Classification (NCBI taxonomy): domain Eukaryota; kingdom Metazoa; phylum Chordata; class Actinopteri; order Cypriniformes; family Cyprinidae; genus Sinocyclocheilus; species Sinocyclocheilus grahami. The sequence continues at coordinate 461,428 of NW_015505752.1, forward strand.
AATTTTTATGAAAGCTTCAAGTGCAGTTAATTATTTGTACGTGCATAAAGACGATGGCGGCGTTGAAGCTCTTTTATTTGCCGTCAAACGGTTGACCACTGCCGTGTGTGTGTATCCTGTCGCAAAATGCGGCGAAAAGTCCTACACGACGGTAATAATTTGATTAAGGTGTTTACATGTCTATACTGCACTTCAGTAATGCGACTAAAATAGGAATACTCCACATGTCTTAATTCGATTTCTGTTTACTTCGAATATGACTTTAGCCGGATTACGGTAATCAAAAATATCTGTTTACATGATAAATTCTTAATCAGAATATTGTCTTATTCGTGTTAAAATTGGATTATTGTTGTCCATGTAAACGTACTCATTGATATCGTTATCACAATAAATATAAAAAATTATCGTGATACATTTTTATAGCCCATATCACCCATCCCTACTGGTCACTAACCTGGCAAACTTTGGCAAATTCAGTGATTATTTCATCCTTTAAGATGTTTGCTCTGTCAGCTTGGTTCCTTGTAAACACACGTTTGTTTTCAAACTTTCTTCCCTATGTTGCCAATCAGATTAGAGCTTTCCAGATTGAGAAAGTAGGTGGGTTTATTTTCAAACGTAAAACCAAATTTTGCAAATGTGTATATGCTTGCCTCTGTGTGTAATCTATGGTAATTGTGGCTGTCTGGTTCATGCCGACTCTCTGTTTTATGTTGTGGAAAGATGAGATTTCTCGCTGATTTGCAGTGCTGATATGAATTTCTCACTCAGTTTTAACTGCCTTGTGATTATAAATTCCCAGATGCATATTTTAAATGTCGTATGCTTCATTTAAAAGGCTCATATGTTACCGCCCAGGGTAGTGCCAGTGTGAATAGCTCTTGTGCCCCACTCTCCAGGTGTCTAATCAGCTTCATTATGAAAAGGAAAGCGAAGAAGAATATACATAATTTTTCAGACACATAAAGGCAATTATCTACTTAGGTGGCAGTGTGCGCAGTTTTTTTTCCAGTTGGTGAGCGTATAAGTGACTCATATGTGCATAACCACCCTAAAGTAATGGTGGTTATCTATGTACAGTTTGTTTGAACTTCCATAGCCTGTAGGTTTGTGTGTGTTTGTGTGAGGGAGAGAGAAAGAAACTTCCTCTCTGTTTAGTTTTGTAAGTGGATTAGACATGGATGTGGTGACTTCCTGGGGAGCTCCCAGCATGGGACGCATGCAGACAAGAGGTTAATGACAATCTGTTTGCTGTGTTCATGTACTGAACCTTGTTAATTGAACTGTTGCTGGTGTCCGTACACAGATTAAAAAAAGATGCTATTTTAACAGCTTGTAGTGCTCTGTATCTGTACGGCTTTCTCATGGTCATTTTGAATTTACAACATAAAGAAATATGAAACATGAAAAGTACAAAACAATAATTCTTCAGGGCTCAATTTGCCATTTTTTCCTGACTGGATAGTTACTTTGGCATATTTAAATAGCAGAATTCCCAACAGAAACAGTCAGTACATCACAGACAAGTTTGCAAGATATAAACCACAAGATCAACAAACATGAGTTTTATTGAACTACTGGTCTGTCAACTGGCCAAAACTCTCATAATCCACCTTTGTCATCTTTATTGTTAAACTGTGGTGTTGTTGTGATATTTTTCCTTTTTTGTTCCCAGAGTGACACATTTAAATGCACATTGTAAATATCCAGATATTCAGCTTCAGTTTAGTGCTGAAGAACTGATGAAGCCTGGCATAGTAAAAGTAATAACCATAAATGATGAGCTCTTATTAGAAATATTGAGAAATATCGACCTCCTGCAAACACAACTTGGGTATTGGCACCCAAAATGCATAAAGAAGACTGATGGGAATGGCTGAACAACAGAAGATATTAATCCACAGATGGAAATAATTTAGCATGTGCTTTGTTTTGAAGCATAATTAATTAGTGTTTTTCCCCTGAGAGGTTCATGACATCTGTTATTCATTTTAAAATAAGGTTTTACCACATTTTCTTGTAGGTTGCAATGTGGCAGAACTATCAAATAACATCACAGTTATGTGACAATATTCTAATCCGCTTGTTATTCACATTTCATTTATTACATATACTTAAGTGTCATAGTTCAAAAGAATATGGTGGATTGAACTGATTAGATTTTATTGTTGGTAATGTGTTGAGTGTTGTTAATGGTGCTAGTTGTGCAGTGACACTAGCATTTGCATTATTTAAGAGGGAAAATGCAATAAGTGTGTGTTTGTTTTGCTGCATGCTCTCTGGTGGTGATAGTAGGATAGGATAAGGAGCAGGATTAGCACACAGAGCCTCCCGCTTCTCTGAAACCCATTACAGTGATGTTTAATCAGTTAATTAGTTTGATTATGAATCCCTCACGATGATGCTCCATGATGCACCTGCTACTCCACATCTGGACCTCTAATATATATATATAACATTCTATAAAATATATTTTGTGTTTTACAGAAGAAAGTAAGCCATACAGGTTTGGAAAGACATGAGGGTGAGGAAAGGATTACAGCATTTATTAGCAGTAAATTTCCTATGTTCTAGCACAAAATCAATGCTTATACTGTCAAGTGCATTTCTATGTGACAAAAATGCAGTAGGCTATTAGTTTGTTGCATTTGCTGTGAATTCAGAAATATTTCATTATTTGTTTTTGTCATCATTTATTTATTTATTTACTTACTCCAATTGAAGGCCCTATAACACAGCAAAACATTCACAGGGGAACTTGAGGGCCGGATAGGCTGGATTTGTCCAGGGCCAAATTTGAACCCCAGTCCAGCCCTGTACCCGTCACTACGCAACAAATAATGGCGTGGCGGGCGCACTGGTTTCCTTTGCATTGAAGCAATGACAAAAAATTAAAAAAATGCCTGAATATTCGCACCGTGTCTACACCAGATGCGACAAAATACTATAGAACCCATTATAATCGGTGATGCGGCCTACACTGGATGTGGCGCAGCACAGCACGACAAATCCCTGACAGTAAACTGATGCCTCGTTCTATTTATGACGTAGGCCTACTGTTTGACAAAGTACAAATGATTTGCAATGGTCACTTTGTTGCATCCAGTGTGGACAGCTTCAAGTTGTTGGCTTACCTCCGGCCTTTTTTTCATTATTTATTTGTTTAATTTTTTTGGCTAGTAGAAATTATGAATGGCCGGTAACTTAAAAATTTAGTAGCCAAATTGGCTGGTGAGTGAAAAAGTTAATTTCAAACCCTGCATATTATGAAATATTACATCTAAAGCAAAACCTCAAACCAAAGAAGTACCTAAAATAAATATAGTTCATGAAGCCTTTTGTTTTACAAGCATAATTGTTGTCTTATTTGAAAAAAGACGCTTACAGTAAACAATAAAACAAATATTATAATATATAAATATTATACATTCAATTATGTAATCAGAAATATTATAAAAATACAAAATATTTAAAACAGCAAACCTAATATTATAAATATATAAATATTATATATACACTGAATTTGCCACATTGTAAGTAAACATTTTTTCCTACTAATACTAAAATACTAAAACTTGCAGGTTTAAATTCGATTTTGAATCCCACATTTTCAGTGTGGACTTATGCTTTTATTTTTAGGGATGCATCGAAATGAAAATTCTGGATGCGCTTGGACGAAAACCAAAACCAAAAACAATTTGTAATAATTATTTTATTAAATATTATAATGTAATTTGTTACATTATTGACTTTTTTTAACTCAATAATTTAAATGAAACTGAATTAAAAAAACACAAGCCAATAAAATTACCACACTTTTATTTAAATTATCAATAAACTTGGACAGAAAATATATTAATATAAAATATCAATATATTATTTTTATTCAGTTTAATACAACAGAATCAGATATAACTTTTTTTTGTGACTAATTATCCAAATAATGTATAGTCCTACAAAGCTATTATTATCAGAGCATGTGAGGAGAGCATAGCAGTGAACGAGAGGGTAGCGTCATTTTACCAGCGTTGCCCAGTACAGCTGTACTACATCATGTTGCAGCACACTTAGCACTAATGCAAAAAGAAAAAAGTATACTACATAAAAATGTCCTGTCTGCGTGGTATTTGAGCGGACTTTGCTTTTCCGGTGAGCATGAGCGGAACACACGTTCATAGTTCGGAATATTGAGCGGAGCGTCACACCACACAGTGACGACGGGTTGAGGGAGAGTGAAACCTGTGTGCTGGACACATGGGCGGTGCGTCGCGGCATATATTTTCAGCTCATATTTCAGCCGTTTTTCTCTTTCGGCCAAAAACCAAAAATGCCATTTCGGTGAATACCTACTTTTTTTTTACTCACACTATCTAATGCAGTATAAATGGTACTGCAAAATCTCATTTGACATTGTTTGTTCGTACTGCCCTGTCATGTTCTATCGTATTTCTTCCTCTTTTTGTTGATTATGATCGTAATCAGTGTTACCTGTACAGGTGTTTCCACCTCACCTCCCCTACTATACGGATGCAGTTCCTGTAGGGAGGGATTAGGGTCGTCGGAAAGGAGCGAAGCTGAAATTCCAACCAGTTCATGATAGCTTTCAACTTTAACCCAGATGAAATACCAACAGCAGGAAGACAAGTAAGACAGTCAGTGGTGTGTTACCCTGCTGCCTTCATTTCCTGACATGGCCTTAAGAACGGCTCTGGTTGGATTCTTACTCAACAAATGCATTTCATTCTTTGCTTCACATGTTATTAGTTTTGCAAATGCTTAATTAATTTAAACATCCCCATAAGAGTTGTTTAACCACACAAACATGTTAGCAGACAGGTCTCGAGAGCTATGGAACCTGCATTCCTTCCTGAGTTATAAGTTCCTTCCTGAGTTAATATGTTAATTCTTACTGTTCTTACTGCTTACATATCCCAAGGTAATATCATCTCCTTGCTTAATTAAACAAAACGATTGTGTCAAAGCAACTGAACAGCATTAACTAAGAAAATAGTGTCAATAATGCAAAATGACAATCGTAAACACTCATTTTTCAGTTAAAGACAGTTCATCATTCAATTCAGTGATGTCATCATCAAGCTCAGTTCAGTTTAAATAGTATCTTTGCAATCATTTGCAATCAAGTCAACAATATCACTGGAAATGAAGTGTCCCCAACTAAGCAAGCCAGAGGCGACAGCGGCAAGGAACCAAAACTCCATCGGTGACAGAATGGAGAAATAACCTTGGGAGAAACCAGGCTCAGTCGGGGGGCCAGTTCTCCTCTGACCAGTCGAAACCAGCTGTTCGATTCAAGGCTGCAGCAATGTCACATTGTGCAGAGGACTCATCTGGTTCCTGTGGTCTTGTCCCGGTGGTCGTCTGAGACAAGGTCTTTACAGGGGATCGGTATCTGGGGCTCATCTAGTTGTCCTGGTCTCCGCTGTCTTTCAGGGCTGTGGAGGTCCTTTCTAGGTGCTGATCCACCACCTGGTCTGAATCCGTACTGGATCCGGGTAAGTGCAGTGACCATCTGGTCTGGATACAGACTGGATCTGGTGGCTACGGTGACCTCGGAATAAGAGAGAAACAGACTAATATTAGCGTAGATGCCATTCTTCTAACAATGTAGCAAGTACATCAGGTTTTATGAGAAGTGTTCCCGGTTCCGTTTGACCAAATTAATGCAGCCTAAAATCCTTTAACAGATTTGAATATTAGAAGCGTATTAGTGTGTTATGTGTAAGCCAGGTTAAAAAGATGGGTCTTTAATCTAGATTTAAACTGCAAGAGTGTGTCTGCCTCCCGAACAATGTTAGGTAGGTTATTCCAGAGTTTGTGCGCTAAATAGTCAAGTCAAGTTTATTTGTACAGCGCTTTTCACCATACAAATCATTGCAAAGCAACTTTACAGCAAATTAAGTTTCTACAATATTTAGTGGTAGTTTATCAGTGGTGACTGTCAGTTAATGCACATATGGCAGAAATGTATGGAAAAATCTATTTAAGACGTAATAAAACAGACGATGAACACTATTAACAGCAATTATTATATGATGCAATCAAACTTATAGCAAAATGTGGTAGTTCTGGGTTGGCATTATCTGAGGTCCTCTGAGGGGTTGGCATCATCTCTTCTGCCGTGGCAAAAAACAGAGAAACAAATAGAGACATAATTAGCGTAGCTGCTGTTCCAACCAAGCAAAATTGATTTGTTTAACCCAAACTAAAGAATAATAATGTGCATTTGATCAGATATAACTGCAGTAAAAGATTATGAGATGCATTATTTGAATGCTT
>NW_015505752.1:467965-474921 GCF_001515645.1 Sinocyclocheilus grahami
GTCTTTATAGATTGGACAGCACAAGTACTTCTATCATTTAAGCGGGTAGAACACAAGTCATCAGGGCAGTTATTTGAGATTTGGCTTACTAGTCATATGGAGCGCAGCGTCCTGGAGATGTTGTCCGACATGAGTTCCGCTCCGACTCTGCTGGGGTGCAGGCCATCAGCGCGAAAAAGCCTAGCACGCTCCCAGAAAAGATTCCAATTCTTAACAAAGAGCAGTTTCTGTTCGTTACACCATGACAATAACCATTCATTTAAAGCAAAAAGTCTACTGAACCTTTCGTGTCCTCGTCGATACGTGGGAAGCGGTCCTGATACAATGATCGTCGTTGCGGGCGATGTGCGGCACACCGTCTCGATCAGGCTCCTGAAGTCCCTCTTCAGTGTCTCCGTCTGCCGCAGCTTGGGGTCGTTAGCCCCCACGTGAAGCACGACCGCTCCGGTGCTCTCGTCGCCCTTCAGGATCGCGGGTATCTGCGCAGAAACATCGAGAACACGAGCACCAGGGAAACAGTGAATGTGCACTTTACCTTCAGCTATCGTAGCACGGACGTGCCGGACGATGGAGTCTCCGATAAGCTTGGGGTTTTAAGCTTGGGGAAGACACTGCACATATTCTATTTTATATGTGTCAGTAGTACTTCGTGATGTACCAATGTTCCATGTGTACTACTGGACATTAGTCACTTACTTTTTAAGCAATCTGCTGGAGTTAATTATGTTCTGTCAATCAAAAAGCAGCAAATAAGGTGATGGACAGTTACAAACTGTGGCAGTGAAGACGGTGCCTTGTCTAACCATCTATACATCTATCCATCCCTCTGTCCATACGTCCACTTTTAAAATATAAAATTTTTTACACTGCTTAAGAAATAATTGAAACAATTTTATTGTTTTCCACAATTTTTATTTAATGTGAGGTGCTTTTATTATTCAATTTCTATAATAAAAATGAAGACCAAGTGATTGTGCAGGAAATGTAATGGAGAATCAGAGACATTTAAATCTGAGTAAACTTTAAGCAGTCTTCTCTACAGATGCGCCCCTCTTTTATAAGATCAAATCATCGTTTGATTTTACTCAGCCAGCCTCAAATAGCATAGTTTTTTTTTTTTTGGTTAAATCTGGTGATACAGATGAATGGGCAAAACATTGATATGCTTAGTATTATTGTTTATATTTTCTTATGTTATCCCCATAAAGCCTGCTATGTCATATTTGATACATGAGCTACTAAGGCCTCTAAATTATCAGCATCAAAACTTTGCTGAAAAACCTGTTACACACAATCTTCTACATGCCCTGTGATTGATTCTTTTTTTTATTTTTATTATAGCAAGTAAAAATATACCTTTACGCCTTACTGCTTTGAAATCTTTAATGATTTGTATAAAGTGATTGTAAAAGTAACTTTTATATTGCTAGTAATATTTCAAGATTAACATTTATTGTACTGAAGCAATTTGCTTGATTATCCATACATCCATATATCCATACATAAGTATCCCCCCCCCCATATGAATTTTAAAGGCACAATATGTACGATTTTCGTAATAAAATATTCAAAAACCACTTGCACAGTGTTATATATTTCATGCAGTTGTGCACTTACGTTATCCCAAAAGTTCCCAAGGATTTGTAAATCCAGAGAAATTCCCATTTTAAATAATGGCTCATCCCGATTCATTGTCGCCTCTCAGTGACGTAATGTCCACACTATCAGTTTCCGCTTTTAGAAACTATGGCAACACACGTGGACAAAAGTACTGCTGTACAGGTAATCTAAATCTATTACGGCTGTCACAAATAAAATGAAAATGAAATGAAAAGTGTTGACTGCAGCATTAAATTAAGATCTGCTCAATGTTGCACCATGATTCTTTTTATGCATTTTTACAGTGTTGCGCATCATAACCGGTGTCTATAAATCAGACACGAGTCTGTTGATTTTATGAATGCAGTGGCCAATCAGAGGCGTTCAGATGAGTCATCGCTGAAACGCCAGAGTTTTTAGTTCAGTGCGCGCTCGCTGACTGATTTCTACTCTCTCACGAATTTCTCTCATCAGAAACAACAAAGTGCAGATGTACGTATGATGCAAGTAGAAGATCCACTCATAATAGTGTACAGACAGCTTTACTGATTATAAGGGGAGTTTTTTGAGTGTGCTTAAACTTGCGCTAGACTGAAGTCAGTCATACTGTTCCTTGACAATGTAAATGTTCATTGCTCGTTTTCTCTTTACAATGTATTCGCTGGTTTAATAACTTTGGAAGGTACATGTAATAAAAAAAAAATGTATTACTTCCGAACATGATTCAGACATCTCTGGATGGTGGAAACGACATCTCCCATCGTTCCACTCTCCTTCATAGCGTCATCAAGCTTCTCCTTTGTTGTTGTTTTGAAAATCAAAGACCTCTAGCGACGAAAACTTACATATTGTGTCTTTAGAGGGGTCATATGACGTTGCTAAAAAAAACCCCATTATTTTGTGTATTTGGTGTAATGAAATGTGTTTATGCGGTTTAAGGTTCAAAAAACACATTTTCCACATACTGTACTTTATTGTTTCTCATCTATGCCCCGCCTTTCTGAAACGCATCGATTTTTACAAATCTCATCGTTCTGAAAAGCGCAGTGTGCTCTGATCGGCCAGCTATCCAGTGCATTGTGATTGGCCGAGTACCTCAAGCGTGTGACAGAAATGTTACGCCCCTTACCATACTGTGATGCCGTGTCCTTGATGCCGTGTCCCGGCGCGACGAGACAAAACCAATAAAACCCATGACAAACGAGGCATTTGTAGCATCCAGTGGGGACATAATTACTGATTATAATGATTTATACTGTCTTTTTACGCGTTGCGTTGCATCGTGCTGCGCCGCGTAAACATGTCTGCGTTTGTGATCGGAGAAACGACAAACAACAAGCGCTACTCTACACTGCTCAAAACTCGCGTTTGAATCATCAGTGGCAAATCCTTTAAATATGAAAACGTACTTACAGGCTGTGAGTCATTGTAGGCTACTCTTCCAGGAAACAGTCCTCGCAGCAACAATACTACAGCGAGAATCAAAGTTACATCTTCTTTCTTTGAGTGAACATTTGGGCGGTGTTATGCAAATCTTCCCACACAGTGATGTAGACGTGGGAGGCGTTTAAATGAGGCATTTTAGGAGGGCGTGGACAAGTCTTAACTTTTATAAAGAATATCTCTTTGGGTTTGAGACATAAGTCTTTGCAACTTTAGGCATCTTATCTATTCACAAACAGCTTGTAACACTCCAAAGAGAAAGGAAAACTTGAAATCGCGTCATATGACCCCTTTAAGTAAGTAGTCTGGCATACTGTGTTATATAAATCTAATTTATTTTACATAACAAGCTATCAGAATTTCATCTTACTTTTTGGTCATATAAATAATAAAAAAATACACCAAATAGCATATTTTTTCTCAGTTCTCTGTCCTGTCCTGGATATCTGAGACCATGATTTCTGGTCTTTTTCTCCTAAAGTGAAAAAGGTCTCTGACTCGGTACATAACTTGGGACATTTGGTGGTTCTCAGAAACTTTCTCTTGCTACGTGGTACCTCAGTCAAAGATCAAAAGCTAAACCAAAAGCGAACCTACCGTTGCTGTGGTAATAAAGCAGGATATGAAACCACCATGCCGCAGGAAAGAGAGGACTTCCTCTCTGCGCACATGTAAATGTTTTAATGGGAGTGTTTCGGGGGTGTGCCAGTGTTTCCAATGAACGCTTTTTTTTTTTTACTACGAGTGGTGCAGTAAATGTGTATCAGCTGCCTTGAAATTAGAAACAAGAAGGTGTGCGGTGCTCCAGTTACCAGTGTGTAATAGATACTGTGCTGATAACTCCTTTTTATTGCTTGCGTATCAACTTCCATTGACTTTGAGGGGTGTGAGAGAGCGACACCTTGTTTTTCACAATGATTATTGTCACACCTTTAGCTCACCTTTATCCTTTATCTTGCTCACGCTGCCAAAATTTTTTTAAAAATTTCTTGTTCTGACCCTAAATGTATCTATATTTATGCTTAAAAAAGAATAAAGTATCTGTCAGTGGTCTCTGACTCTTTGCCCACTCTCCCTGGCACACCTCTGTATTTTCATGTGCAAGTGAGAGTGGCTATATATTTTGGGCATGAGCTCCTCAGGGTTGCAGTAAGGTGCTACTGCCCTGGGCTCTTCCCCCAGTGTGGGCCAGGCTGGCGTAGACAGTGAGCAGCGTGTCTGCTGCCAGGTGGAGTGGTGTTTGTCTGGGCAGAACATGCCAGAGCGAAGCTGGCGGAGCTCCCAAAGGAGAAGCACTTTGCTAATCAGATCCTCTTCAGCACAGGCTTTGCATCACAGCACAATGGTTCTTTCTCCCGGGCCTGTGCTGTAGTAAGTATTTCCTGCTCTGGGCCAGCTTTACCCAGATTAGGGGAAATTGATTTAATGGATTTGACTCTGTGGCTCAGAAGGTGATATCTAAGAGATTTCAGAATTATATTTCTTTTTTTTATGAAGTAAAGGGGAGGTGGGTGGGTTGTTAGACAACAGCTGGGTAATCATTGAAGTGTGGGCAGAGCCACATGAATGGCTCACAGTTTTTATTTGTATCATGTTTTGTGATGTAGAGAGAATTTGTTCTTGAATTTTTAATATTGGTGTCAAATCACTTGGACTGTCAATTTAACATGTTAATTTTGTACCATTAAAAAGTATCATTAGATCGTAAAAAAATATATTTTAAAATAAATATGAAATCAAAACATTATAAATATTATATAATACGTATGTATACTAATTAAATATGTGTATTATATATTTATATTTTTAACGGTGTATTAATAATACATGAGTAAAGTATAAGTAAGATTTTTTAGGAAGATTTAAAGCATGCATTAAATTGATTAAAACTGATAGCAAATGCACGTATACTATTAAAAACGATTTCTGATCCAAATAAATGTTGTTCTTTTGAACTTTCTATTCATCAAAGAAACCTGAAAAAATGCATCATGGTTTCCACAAAAATCTTAAGAAGTTTTCAACATTGATATTAACAAGAAATGTTTCTTGAGCACCAAATCGGCATGTTAGAATGATTTCTGAAGCATCACGTGACACTAAAGACTGGAGTAATGGAGTATATCTATCCATACAATATTAATATGTATATATATATATATATATATATATATATATATATATATACATTGATACCATCCAACTCAAAACAATGATTCATTCACTAATAATTATCTGCTAACGCTTGAATCTCCAGCAATGCTCTGTTAGTTCTACTTTGTGTAAACTTCTTATCTCGAGAGTAATGTGACACTGTGACACTATATACCGTGTATGTGTGTGTGTGTGTATATATATATATATATATATATATATATGTGTGTATATATATAGATTTATATCAGATTGTAATATTTCACAGTGTTACTTTTTTATCAATTAAATGCAGCCTACCTGTAGGTGAGTGTAAAAGACGTCTTTCAAAAACATTTTTGAGCTAGCTTTTTTATTATTATTTTGTTTGTTTTAATTTGTATGTGATATATATAATCTTACCCTCTGTCCAATATGTAAATTATGTAAAAAGGAAAGCATGTGTAAATTAAACATATTAATTTTGATTGGAATTAAAAATGTTGAACTGATTATAAATTGACATAATATTAAATATTATAAAGTAAATATTGCATATAAAGTATTTCTTTATATTAAATAATCAAATGTAATTTTATACACATAGACCAGCAATTTAAAAAGTCTTATTTTAACAAGTGTTTATATTGTATTGATTGTAATTCATTTGAATAATCAAGAAAACATGCAGTTACCTACATTGTTATTATGTTTATTAGATTTGCAGTGCTTCTTATCACACTTACCTTTTGTGTGTATGTATGGCTTGGGCAGAGGGCATTTTATGAGTGTAGTATGTTAACTTGGCTTTGTTTTACCTGTCGTTTACTATCTAGTCTCATCATAAAGACGCTCTTTCACTATATTACACATACTGTGAACTCATCAGCACTGTGTGTGCGACCGAGACAAAGATAAACAAAGAAGGCGAGTGAGAGTGCTTTAAGGATGGTATAAGGCTATGAAGAAGATAAAGAAACTATAGATAGAGGGAGAGTGATAAGCACATCCTTGGCAGAGCACGAAGCATGAGTGGCCGTCCTATCTGCCCGTTCAGGTTGAGTCTGCAGGCTCAGTGCCACCTTGAAATTTCCCTGTCAGTGAGATTTAATTAAATCCACAATACTCAGTTAAGTGAAAATATGCCTCTGCGTTCCTCTCCTAAGGTCGCTGACCTGAGCCTGGAGTGGTGATGGGTAGGAGGCTAAATTAATAACACCGATATGCATGTAACTGTGAGGCGAACCGTATGGATGTTAGTTAATCCCTAATGACTCTTGGAATTTGGTTAATGAGGTACATAATTACATATTTACATTTACATTTACATTTAGTCATTTAGTAGACGCTTTTATCCAAAGCGACTTACAAATGAGGACAATAAAAGCAGTCAAAACTAACAAAAGAGCAACAATATATAAGTGCAAATGACAAGTCTCAGTTAGCCTAACGCAGTACACGTAGCAAGGTGTATATATATATATATATACACACACAAACAAAAAAAAACAAGTAGATAGAATAGAAAAATTAGAAAGCTAGTTTTTGTTTTTTGTTGTTTTTTTTAAATAAAGAATAATAAAAAAAAGATAAATATAGATAAAGTAGAATTAAAATAGAATAGAAAGTGTTAGAGTTAGAGGGTCAAATAAAGGTGGAACAGATGTGTTTTTAGTCGTTTCTTGAAGATGGCTAAGGACTGCTCGGATTGATTTGGGCAGGTCATTCCACCAGGAGGGAACAGTTAATGAAAAAGTCTGTGAAAGTGATTTTGTGCCTCT
>NW_015505752.1:474931-475534 GCF_001515645.1 Sinocyclocheilus grahami
TGTAGAGGTTTGATAGAAGTGGCTGGAAGACCTGCCAAGAGAGCATTGCAATAGTCCAGCCTGGACAGAACAAGAGCTTGAACAAGGAGTTGTGTTGCATGTTCTGAAAGAAAGGGCCTGATTTTCTTAATGTTGTATAAAGCAAATCTGAAACATATACAGCACAATGTGATTAGCCCTCGCATGGATACGTGGAGCAGGGTCGAGGGGAAAAGGGGGATATGCTGAGAGACATCATGCAGCCGAAACAGGTTGGTTGTGTTTGTTTGTGTGTGTGTGTGTGTGTGTGTTTGATGTCTACAGAGCTCCAGACTGCGACTAAAACGGTCGCATTTGCGACCAGAAATATTAATTGGCGAGTGAAGTTTTTGCTGAGGTCGCCACTGGCGACTATATATATATTTGCATGTGATGCCTTTTTTCCTGATTGTTTTGCGATCGCATCATTTGCTATGTTCACGTATTAAACTGAGACAATGCGCATCAAAGTTTTAGTGGAAAAAAGAGTTTAAAAACACTCCTCATCTCTGCTGCACAGCTGAACGCTGAACGCAGCTCAGTTGTGCAGCGCGAGAGAGATCGATAGATCATGTGAAGCAAAAG
>NW_015505752.1:480719-486974 GCF_001515645.1 Sinocyclocheilus grahami
TCATTTGCTATGTTCACGTATTAAACTGAGACAATGCGCATCAAAGTTTTAGTGGAAAAAAGAGTTTAAAAACACTCCTCATCTCTGCTGCACAGCTGAACGCTAAACGCAGCTCAGTTGTGCAGCGCGCTGACATTGTAGTTTTGTTCTGCCAGTTTATTAAATTTCTCCAGTAACATGTTGGGGTTTAGAGTCATGAAGCTACCTGTCAGAGCAGGTGAGGGAGATATAAAGCAGGATGTGGTGAGACATGAAAAAGCAAGTGTTACCACAGATTGTAAGATGCATGTAGCAGCGTGGGGCATCAAAGCAGAGACTGCTCATGTGGGGAACTTAGTGCCCTGCCGTGGAGCTCGGATGTTTTATTCAGATCGTGTGATCCTTTTATTGCTCCGCTGAAGCTGCACAGGCCCCATGAACACATACTCACACACAACAAGGCCAGTTTATCGGCTCCCTCTAGCAGTGTGAAACATGAACATGAAATTAAAATTGACTGTTTACTTTCTTAATGCATGTTTCTGGTCTGACTCTGAATTATTCATCAGTCCATGTTTTTTTTTACCCCCAAACTAGAATAAAACATAATGTAACTTCAAGGCTGACATTGCTAATCTCTTTACTTTTTCAGTCGCTATCCTTCTGCCATCTGTCTCAGTTGGCAGGCTATGGAATAATAACTTTTTCACATTGCAGTTAACTGGATCATGGATGAATATTTTTTTTGCATTGAATATCTTGTCTGACTTGTTAAGTTATTTCAAGTTAAAAGAAACAACTTGTATTGATTATAGAATAATTTAGAGTTCAATTTCTGATTCATTGATTCCAGTAAGTTGATTTTAAATATTACATTTTTGATTTTGGACTTTTTTGGACATATATGAGCCATTATAGGCTGATTTTAGTTTCTAATATTATTTATTTATTCAAAACACCTACATTAAGAAAAAAAGGGTCACTTAAACAATGTCTATTATCGACCCATAAATGATATGGTACCAACATATCTTGCATCACAAACAACAACAAAAAAAGATGCCTTAAAGCAAATTTGATAAAAATCATGTGAAAGTTATGAAAGTCATATGAAAGTGTTTATTTCATTTCCACATAATAAAGATGTATAAAGTGAGGTTATAATCATAATCATATCTGTATCTGCATGACAGGTTTTCATTTTTTTTCTTTCCATATTTTCTTTACACAACACATTATTATTTCTAATAATAAATTAATAGTAAATTTAATTTACTAAATTCATTCTAAGTACAGATTAAAATATATGAACTAAAATTGAATGAGAGTAAAATACCTGCACGTGTGCGTATGCTTTGTTGAGGGTATCTTCAGCAATGCACCTTCAATACCATGACTGAGCCCTTGAGCAAGGCACTGAACCCCCAACTGCTCCCCGGGCGCCGCAGCAAAAAAATGGCTGCCCACTGCTCCAGGTGTGTGTTCACGGTGTGTGTGTGTGCACTTTGGATGGGATAAATGCAGAGCACTAATTCCTAGTATGGGTCACCATACTTGGCCACATGTCACGTCACTTTTTCTTTCATAATTTATTCGCAGAATGGCCAGAATGGGTTCCAATGTCAAGGTTGCCATAATTTGCATTAATGGTGCGTGACAAACACAACATGCAAAGTGTTGCTTTGACATGAGCCCAAGTGATGCTTATGGTCCATGATATTTGTACAGATTCTGTGTCATGAACAATTCTTTGTGACTATATGTTTCAAGTTGGAAAAGACGTTTAGTTCCCACTTTAAGTGAAGCTTAGTTCCCAGGTCATCTACAAGATCGATTAAAATGCTGATAAATTCAAGAAAAGATGAGACATAAACACATGAAAGTATGATTGAAATGTTAAAAAATAATAATAAAATAAATAAAATACGTTTATTCTGTGGCACCTAAAAAAAGTAATTTGGTGCCTAAAATTTTTTCTTACAGGAGCTCCTTACTCGATTTTTTTGTTTGGAGCCCTGTGTCTATGTTAATACACTCACCATACATACATATATTAAGAGGTTTTTACTTTAAGTTTGTCAGTTTTGTCATCAATTTTGAGTTTTCTGAACGACTAGTTTTTCAAACCCTGAAAAATTAGGCTGTACCATCACCACCAGATTAGACATGTTTTTTTATGAGGATTCTAAATGCAGACTTTTAGTAGACTAATTAACAGATATTAAATAAAATAGATTTTAAAAAAGGAAAGTCTGTTATAATTTACTCACCCTCATGTCATTCTAAATCTGTATGACTATGTCTTATGTGACATACAAAAGAAGATATTTTGAGTGTAAGTAGCCAAACTGTTTTTTGAACATTTGCTTCAATTATATGGAGGAAAAAAGCTTTTTAAGCTTAAATCCACTTAAGTTTTTTTTTTTTAAATGTCTTAAATTTTCATTTTGTGTGAACTATGGGCTTTCACTATTATGAAAGAGCAGCTTCAACACTCCAATAAACTTCTTTTATGTTCCGTGGAAGAAAGTCATGGGTTTGGAATTACATGAGGGTTTTAGGTAAATGAGTAAATGAGAAGCTTTATTTTTTTGGTGAGCTATTCCTTTTATTTTGTTTAAATGTTTCTATAACTACACTACAGTCATTATTGCTCACAATAAGGACAGGTGCAGTTTCCCAGAACTATTTCGCAGTGCATGTTAGTTAAATGAATCCGCAAAAATGAGGACACTGTTTACAAAAGAATCAGCGACATTAGCTGTTTAATGATTCTATGATTTATCAAGATACTAGCAAACTTATTAACAACAACCAGCTGTTTGCAAAGGTTTCCCTGTGAAGAGAAAATCCAGTTCTAATTAAAGAAAGAACACAATGGTGTTCATTAATGCAGTCTCACAGGATGGAGATCTATACCATCTTAATACCTCGGGGAGAGATGATGATAATACTTTTATTACGTTTCATTTCCCTAAGTCTTTGTGGGGTACTGAAATGTGCCTTATGGTACTTACACATAATGATTACTTCATGAGGAAAAAAAAAAAGATTACTTCTGAGTGATACTAACTGCACATTTGCCAGTGTATTGTCTTGTAATGTTTGCTTTGCAGCAAGATACAATGTAGTAAATAATTCAGGATTTCTCAGGCCCTGTGCAAATTAGTTGGTGTTTATCTTTATGTTGGCAAGTTTATTGTTTTATTATAGTACATTGATTTATTATAGTTCATTTTGTTTACACAAGCAATTAAAGCCAGCTTTCAGAGTGCTAGGCTTACCACAGAGTAGGATGCTTTTTTCACAATACAGTTTTTGGTGTGGACTCAGGTTTAAGTGCGAGTTTGTTTAATTGGTATAAACGTGTTTCTGGAACTATTTCTGTCTGTAGAAGGGGTGTGGAATTGAAGGCTAGTTTGAACCAAGCAATTGACTCAAGAAATTACTCTTGCAATAAGTAAAAAAAATAATAATAATACTTGTATTCAGCAAGGATGCATTCAATTGATCAAACGTGACAATAAAGATGTGTACATTGTTGCAAAAAAATATGTATTTTAAATAAATGCTGTTCTGTGGGAAAAAATATATTGCAGAAAAAAAAAATTTTTTTCAACATTGATAAGAAAGTTTTCTTGAGCACTAAATCAGCATATTAAAATGATTTCTGAAGGATCATGTGACACTAAAGCCTGGAGCAGTAGCTGCTGAAAATTATATATGGGCCCTTGTTAGTTTAGTTGAATGCAAACACACGTGGGCTTTTCTGTTTGCAGATGCCTAGCCCTGTATGAAACTGCAGGATTACAGATGACTCATAATCAATGGATGTTACTTCCTCTGATATTGCAGGATCACTGACATTGTAGTTTTGTTCTGCCAGTTTATTAAATTTCTCCAGTAACATGTTGGGGTTTAGAGTCATGAAGCTACCTGTCAGAGCAGGTGAGGGAGATATAAAGCAGGATGTGGTGAGACATGAAAAAGCAAGTGTTACCACAGATTGTAAGATGCATGTAGCAGCGTGGGGCATCAAAGCAGAGACTGCTCATGTGGGGAACTTAGTGCCCTGCCGTGGAGCTCGGATGTTTTATTCAGATCGTGTGATCCTTTTATTGCTCCGCTGAAGCTGCACAGGCCCCATGAACACATACTCACACACAACAAGGCCAGTTTATCGGCTCCCTCTAGCAGTGTGAAACATGAACATGAAATTAAAATTGACTGTTTACTTTCTTAATGCATGTTTCTGGTCTGACTCTGAATTATTCATCAGTCCATGTTTTTTTTTACCCCCAAACTAGAATAAAACATAATGTAACTTCAAGGCTGACATTGCTAATCTCTTTACTTTTTCAGTCGCTATCCTTCTGCCATCTGTCTCAGTTGGCAGGCTATGGAATAATAACTTTTTCACATTGCAGTTAACTGGATCATGGATGAATATTTTTTTTGCATTGAATATCTTGTCTGACTTGTTAAGTTATTTCAAGTTAAAAGAAACAACTTGTATTGATTATAGAATAATTTAGAGTTCAATTTCTGATTCATTGATTCCAGTAAGTTGATTTTAAATATTACATTTTTGATTTTGGACTTTTTTGGACATATATGAGCCATTATAGGCTGATTTTAGTTTCTAATATTATTTATTTATTCAAAACACCTACATTAAGAAAAAAAGGGTCACTTAAACAATGTCTATTATCGACCCATAAATGATATGGTACCAACATATCTTGCATCACAAACAACAACAAAAAAAGATGCCTTAAAGCAAATTTGATAAAAATCATGTGAAAGTTATGAAAGTCATATGAAAGTGTTTATTTCATTTCCACATAATAAAGATGTATAAAGTGAGGTTATAATCATAATCATATCTGTATCTGCATGACAGGTTTTCATTTTTTTTCTTTCCATATTTTCTTTACACAACACATTATTATTTCTAATAATAAATTAATAGTAAATTTAATTTACTAAATTCATTCTAAGTACAGATTAAAATATATGAACTAAAATTGAATGAGAGTAAAATACCTGCACGTGTGCGTATGCTTTGTTGAGGGTATCTTCAGCAATGCACCTTCAATACCATGACTGAGCCCTTGAGCAAGGCACTGAACCCCCAACTGCTCCCCGGGCGCCGCAGCAAAAAAATGGCTGCCCACTGCTCCAGGTGTGTGTTCACGGTGTGTGTGTGTGCACTTTGGATGGGATAAATGCAGAGCACTAATTCCTAGTATGGGTCACCATACTTGGCCACATGTCACGTCACTTTTTCTTTCATAATTTATTCGCAGAATGGCCAGAATGGGTTCCAATGTCAAGGTTGCCATAATTTGCATTAATGGTGCGTGACAAACACAACATGCAAAGTGTTGCTTTGACATGAGCCTGACCACGGCTGTCACTTCCTGTTTATGCATCATTATGTCATCTAAAGTTTGCAACACAGACCAGGACATATGAATGTATGGTCACTAGTAGATAGAAATGGTAAAATGTTGAGGCATATGTTTTTTTATTGTTATTTGTATTTTTTCAGGATTTAATAAGTATATGATAATTCATGCTGTAAATGACAGTTGCCATAGAAAGTGGTTACCGATGACCATTCCGTATGTTAACATTAATCATTGTTGAAAACAACGTAGCGGAATGTTTTGACTATGATGAGTAGATCCACACAGACTACGTTTAGATGTATGAAACTTCATATTCTCCTCTGAATAACCATAAATGGATGAAAAAATAATTATTTGCTTATTCTTGAGCTTTCATGCAAACAATCTGGCTGTGTGTCTCAAATAATTTGTTTGAATAAATTATTAAGGCTCCATGGAAGAGGTCATGCTTATAGAATTAAATGCTCAGTATAGTTTTTGTTCATCTTTCTGCAGGTATTACCAAAAGAGAGCATGTTGAGTGATTATCAGTGGAGACAGAATACTGTACAGTCACAGACAAAAGACTGACAAAAGTGGATCTTAACAATTGTTGACAGACAAAGTGACGAAGCAGTATAGTGCAGGCTCAGAGGTACCCTTTCAATAAAAAAAACAAACAAACTAATAATTGCACAGCCTAATAATGCACAATAAGGCCAAAAACATGCATTAAGACAATACTTGGTTTTGATTTCACACTTTTAAGGGGTCCTATTATGCTCTTTTACAAAGTCTTGATTTTGTTTTGGGGGTGTACTAGAACATGCTCTCATGCTTGGTGGTTCGAAAAACGCATTATTTTTCACATAATTTACATGAT
>NW_015505752.1:487278-505984 GCF_001515645.1 Sinocyclocheilus grahami
TTTTCTCTGATGCACTAACTCTGCAGCAGCACTTCTTCTTCGTCGTCTCGTCTGATGCACTCACTCAACCAAGCGTTCTAACCACGACCTCGCCCCTTCCCACCCCCCAACCATTAGAATTTCTGTAGGTGGGAATTCTTTGTAATGATATTCTAATGATCCGCTTTGTGATATCACAAAGTCCGGAAACCAAACGCTGTAGTCCAAACGAGCCGTTTGCTGTAGTTCTTGAAAATGGATTTTTAAAAAACTAAATATCTCCCTTTGGAGTGGATTTGTAACTTTCTAGATCTTTTTTTATGCTCAAACATACCCACTACACACTGACTAAAATTAAAAAAGTGAAAAAGCATAATAGGACCCCTTTAATAGCGATATTTTTAAACCTTTCATTACAATGCATTATTTTAGTGTTACAGCAGTACTAGTGTTCATTCACGTTCAAAGGTTTGTTTGACTGTAAGTCCCAGCATTATAAATCGAAAATGCTCTTTGCACTTTTTGAAGCCTGATTTTTGCAACAAAATTTCTATAAGAAACCCCAGTTCTGCCTGCCACTAGTGTATACAGGCACAGCTAACACTGGAGCTGTCAAAATGATGCTTCAACATTATAAATCTGTCCTCTAAACTTTGTCTCTGACTCCGTTCTTTGTTCCTTCTCTCATAGAAAAACATCTCTGTTCTCAGCTTCTGAGTAAACGGAGAACATCTGCAGTTTGTTTCTAAATCCATACAAAATTGCCCATTAATTGTGTGATGAGCAATAATTCATTTATCGATTAAATGCTCATTAGTGTGAACAGCTGGTGTGTAGTGGAGGTGAGAGAATATTTGAGTAAGAGCGAGTGCTGGAAAGTGTTCTTTCAATCAACATGAGGTCTGTGATGGGATTGTTTGTTTGTTATGTATATGTTGTGTGTCTTTAGGTGCACAAATGGGACATGGTGAGCTCCTTAACTCCCTTATCTCATCAGAGAAAGAGACAATATCATATTAACTAAAAATGAACAAACACAATTACAAATCAAAATGAGAGTGAGTAAACTGCAACATTTTCCTTTTTTTGGTTGAACCCTCCTTTTGAGCCTACTGTCAATTTTGACTCTAGAAAATATAGTCAAATATGCACTGTGCTGTGTGTCTCTGTGTGTGCTTTTCTTGTCCTCTATGATTGTTGCTAGTAAGATTATTTGATATGACCTAAATGAGATCTTGGGGAAAAGCCAAGAATGGTGGCAGTCTCGCAGTAAACCTGTGTAACATTAACAGTGTTGAATCCCAAGAAATGCTAATGCTGGCATTGTTTTGCCTCATAAATAAAAACTTGGAGTTAGCAGTGTCTGTAGTAGGAATAGGTATTTTGTTGCTGTTTTGTAAGTTGTTGGTCTGTGTATTCTTGCATTCAGGTCTGTTAATTTGCGCTTTATCTGGAAAGAGACACAGGCCGGGCGAGATCCCAATTCGTCAGTCACTGACGTAACGTTGAACGTGACTGACTGAATGGGAACCATGATTTTTGAATAAAAAAAGCTCCTAGTTTCCCCTGGAGTTCATTTAGATGGAGGCGAGTTATGATCTGGTGTTTTTAATGTGTCTGAGCGGCTCGGTTCATAGCTTCACACAAACTCTCCATCTTGTGCATTTGAAAATGCAAAATGCACAACCACCTTTTCAGATATGCAGTGAGAATCATTAATAAATCTGTTATCAACAAAAGAGAAGCTTTAAGATCTCCCTGAAGTTTTTACTGAAATAATAATAATATATATTTTTTTACAGCATTACTATAGGAATATATTTCTTTTTTTTTGGTTTGTTTAACTTTATTATTATTGTTGTTGTTATTTTTTAATTTGTTTACTGTTCTTGTGTAAAATGAAATAATATTAATATGATTATTTTTATGGAACACATTAAATTACTATACAACAATAATAATAATCATAGTTGTTATTATTATTATTATTATTATTAATATTATTGGATAGTAATTGAGTGAGTTACAACTAATAATGTGAATGTGGCTTTATTAAAATGCTAAAATCTATTGTAAAAACACATTATAAAACTAATAATTAAAAAAAAAATCTTCATAGAGATGCCCTTTCTAGAGATGTCATCGTTTTCACCCCTGATGAGTTTGCATGCCTGAAATTGCTGTGACACATAAGACCACTGAGATAATGCTGTAACCAATTTAAATAAATAAATATAATCAAATGAAATAAGGAATGTTTTGTTCGAAGGTTATGAAGTTGCAAAAAAGTCATAGTTATAGTGTTATAAAAGAAAATAAATAAATCTTCAGCTTTTTTACAATCCTTGTGGCAGCAGTTGTGGTGTAACAGTTTGTAGAGATGTGTTCATCTGTTCCATTTCAGTGCATTGTATTGCTCAACTGTAATCAGTGTATATTACTGCAGATTGAGGCCAATTGTGGCGAATAAAGGACAGGATGCAGTGTACCAGAACAAGACGATCTCTTCAGATCCTAGCTTGACCAAGTACTGACATGTCTGTTGTGGGAGATGTTGTTATCATTTACGTTGATGGTTTGACAAAGCTTTAATCTGCTGCTCTTTCCCTCTGTGAAACGATTCAATATATAGACCGTTTGTTTGGGCCCTATAGGTGGATCTGAGGTACTGCGCCGGTCATGTGGGGATCTGGGGGAGACCGCCGGTCGCTGCAGGAGTGATTTAGGTGGGGGAGCCACAATATTTACCTCATCTGTTCAAATGATGTCGTGTTGAGAGAGGAATGCATGGCAGCATGACGTTTACTAAAGCAGGATGGAATGAGACCCAGAGGCCTCACATACTATCCCAGCCGTGACCGTTTGTCTGAGGGAGCTTAACTCCCATGAACGATGCACACTTGACAGAAAGCCACTGCCTTTTTGCTGTGTGTGTGTGTATCTGACTCTGTAAGCAGCATTCCTCTTGTGAAACCAGAGTCATAGAGAGTGCTGAGGAAGAATGGAACCAATTCAGCCGCACCACTTAATCAGACTCCCTCAGCGTCCCTCGCCGTGTGTCTCAGGTGCATGGCCCCTCCTTTTATTCTCCATTCTTTACCATTTTTTGTTTCTCTTCCAATCTGTCAATCTGTTTCTCCACTTACTCCCTCTCTCTTTTTCTCTTTGCCTCTCAGCTGTAAAATTGGACTTGGAAAGACAGTGTTTTTTGGGGGAACCAATTTTCTTTAACCATGAATATTTACACAAAGAAGTTCGATTTTAGTTGCAAAATATATTTTCTTAAAGTTTTTTTTTGTCTTACTTTCTAATAAAATACCTAAGCAACCTTAAAAACTTTTCAAAACACATTTACTAGAGAAGCAATATTGTGTGCGATATTTAGAGTTGTTTTTAAAGAATATACTACCGATCAAAAGCTTGGGGCTGGAAAGATATTTTAAATAATTTTGAAAGAAGTCTCACCAAGGCTGCCTTTATTTGTTAATACATACAGTAAAAACGGTAATACTGTGAAATTTAATTACAGTTTGAAATAACTGTTTTCTGTTTAAATATATTTTGAAATGTAATCTGGCAAAACTGAATTTTTTTAACTTTTACTCCAGTATTCAGTGTCACATGATCCTTCAGAAATCATTCTAATATGCTGATGTGTTGCTCAAGAAACATTTATAATTATTGTCTATGTTAAAAATAGTTGTGCTGCTTAATATATTTGTGAAATTCATGAAATTTTCTTTTTCAGGATTCTTTGATGAATAGAAAGTCCAAAAGAAGAGAATTTATTTAAAATGGAAATTATTTGTAATATTATAAGTCACTTTACTTTCACTTTTAATCAATTTAACGTGCCCTTGCTGTATTAATTTCCTTTAAAAAAAATCTGTGATTGTGATTGGCGAACAGCTTAGACGGTGTTTCAGTACTGCCCCGCCCCTTGCCAAAGCAGCAAGTTCCGTCTGCTCCGGTTTAGTTAAGGATGGCGTCAATATTGCCAAATCAGTTTGAGCTGGATTCAGACCCAGAGAATATTGAACAAGAGGATTGCGCAGAACCTTTGCACGCACTGATATTGCAAGACATATTAGATTGGTAACGTTATTTTTTTTTTTTTTGCTAAATCACGTTTTAGATAGGATGTCAACAACCGCTTAAAAATAACTGCATTTACTATGTACAGATAAGTGCATATGTATTATGTTTATTGTTGTTTAATTCTAACATAACATAATTCTAACATAATTAGGCATGTTTTGTGCCGTTGATCGTCGTCGTCATCCTTAATAAATAAAACATTTATTCATGCTTGGGTGTCGGCTGCGGATCCAGTGGAGAGAAATCCCCCACCACTAACTGCAAACTGGCATTAAGATCTGCCTCCATTTTGTTAGCAACGCCCCACCTTCCAACAATCCAATCAATTCCCGAAGGACGAAATCTAGTCCCGCCCTCTCATTTCAGATGCCGTTTCACTCGGATATACGGCACAGTAGAGAAGAAAAGACAATCGCAAGTTTCCGTTTCATGCTGACTTTAAATGCAAACTCATCACCAAACACCAATGACTTGTACATATATATTCGTCATAATACAATCAATTAAATATATTAATTATGCTTCTATCTTTGATGCCACAGTTTTGGGAGTGCCTTTTTCTGTTCTAAAGAAGGGGGTGTCCCATTTGTCCATATGTATGTACAAGTCATTGGTGTTTGGTGATGAGTTTTTGGCTCAAGATCTGCATTTAAAGTCACACCAGAGGTGTTCTGCTGGGATTAGGACTTGGCTTTATGTAGACCATCAAGTTCTTCCACACTGACTGAATCAATCTTTTTTTTTTTATCTTGCCTTATACACAGAGGTATTGTTGTGTTAGAATAGAAAATGGTCCTGTTCAAACTATTGGTATAAAATTAGAAGCACACGATTCCTTAGAATATCATTATATGCTTAAAGGTCACATATTTTACACCTTTCTGGAGTTTTATTTTAGGTTTCTAGATGGACACGGTGAGTTTGTCTTTACTATACACATTAGATGTGATCCACCTCATAGTAGCAATCCTGTCAGATCGTCCATCCTTTGAGTGAGAGTGTAACGTTACAGGTCGGCCGATCTGGTTTCGTGGTTAAAGTTAACCTTTTCGACATGTTTCCGTGTTGTCCTTGCTCAGCAAAAGCATGGACGCTATGTTGTCTGGGGGTTTGGCAAAAGGAGAGTGGGACGGTGGGCGGGGCTCGGGGTGGTGACTAAAGGCGGTGACTGTGTAGTTCTGACGTCAACTTTTTACGGAATTCACAACGGTTCGTGAAAAATCACAGCTACTTTATGCAGGCTGTGTGCATTTTACTGTGGACTGACTGTTTTGAAACTTATATGGTAGTTACATAGCACCTAGACAAGATTTGTACTCGTGGAAATTACTAAAGTAGTCACACCTGTTCATTAGAAGGGGGTGTCCCAATACTTTGGGTAATATAGTGTATGTTTGTTGCGATAGGGGGCCCAACCTCATATTCTTTCATAGGGCCCAAAATTGCTAGCGGCACCCCTGCTCGTCGTCTTGTCTGATGCACTCAACCAAGCGTTTTAACCACGACCTCGCCCCTCCCCACCCCCCAACCATTCGAATTTCCGTAGGCGGGAATTATTTCAATGATATTCTAATGGGTCGCTTTGTGATATCACAAAACCCGGAAAACAAACGCTGTAGTCCAAACGAGCTGTTCGTTGTAGTTCTTGAAAAGGGATTTTTTTTAAAAACTAAATATCTCCCTTTGGAGTGGACTTTGAGATTTGTAAGTTTGAAGATCTTTTTTATGCCCAAACATACACACTACACACTGACTAAAATTCAAAAAGTGAAAAAGCATAATAGGACCCCTTTAAGCAAAAATCTAATGTATATGCATTTCTTTTTTTTCCTACACCAGATTTAAATGATTCTTATTATTTTCAGTTTTGCTTCTCAAATTTATTCATTTATTTTTTTTAGATATTTTAAAGGATTTTTGCAGCCTTGACACATTTGTTTTTATCACACAACTGCTTTTGCCGTGTGAATGTCAAGTTTGCTTACACCACAGAGCATTTAAGCGTGAGATATCACAACTGCCCTCACCTGCAGGTGTGTGGCCACAGGTGTTCTTTGTGTGTTGGTTAATTGAGGCCTTTTTGTAACAGAAAGCCCTTGAAGTAATGCAATCTTCCAGCACCTCTATCCTCTATACCTTGTGGTCTTCCTTTTATCGTCTCTTTCGTTATCTCTCACCTTCCTCTTTTCTGTTGAATCCTGTGGCATCTGAGCTATTACTGTAAGCAGCAGCAGTAAGGTGTGGAAAAGCAATTGCACTTATTTTAATAGAATTTGTGGCGAGCAAGAGAATTGGTCAGAGACCGTCAACTCAGTTATGTTTAAGTCAGCATGAAATGACATTTGGTGTGAAATAAATGGATGGGAAAGTTGATTGTATCCATTGGCAATTGATTGGATGGTGAAAAGTGGGCATCCCATACAGAATTTACAGTCAGTTATGAAGCTTTAGTGATTGAAAGGAAAGTCAAGATAGAACAAGTTGTTTTTGATGACAGATTACGAAAATGAACATGTTTTCTTTGGAATCACATACATTGATGAGTTCTGCACAATTTTGATGTCACAATTTGGACTGGGCTGAGTATTACCATAAAAGAAAGAAGAAAATGAATCATGTATGAATAAATCTTGATTAGTATCTAAATGATAAAAAATTTTATGCATTCGTTTATTTATCTTGGTCATGTTTAAAGTGAATGCTTATAAAGTTAATTGAACCAAACTGAGTAAAACAATCTTGCATCCAAATATCAGCTACTGTATAGCGTTAAAGGATATTACAGACGACAGCTCTGTGAGGAAACCTGAGCGTTATTGAATCTGTATGTATGTCAGGGCGCGAGCACCACTGTAGCTGTGTAACAGTGTAACCTGTTTCCCTCTCGCTCTCTTTCTCTCACTTTCTCCAGCTCTAATGCACAGAACAGTGGCGTCTTTCTCCCACAACCCAAAGTGTCAGTTTCATCCTCGTCATCTTTAGACACGGCTTCTGCCAGCGGCGTTCGAATCATGCCCAGAACACACTGCTGCACTCTCCACAGGAAAAAAAGAAAAGAAAAGAGAATGTTCCTGATGTCTGGAAAATGAAAACCGTTTGCTCAAGTGGAGTACATCTCTATACCGTTCCCTGTTGGATGTTAGAATGTTTGTGATTTTTTTTTTTTTTACGCTATATCCTACCTCGCCTAAAAAAGTTTCCAGCCACAACTCGCATTGTATTTTTTGTGTTTAGCTTTGTTTTTCCCATCAGAACTGACCCATTTTTGTGTTTCGACCCACCAGTTGAGGACCATTGTTTTTCCTAACTACATTGCTCTATTTGTATTTTATAAAGTAAAATTAAATTCAGTCATTCTTAAGACAAAAACATACTTCTCTTATGTGTCCACCCAGACAACAGAGCGAGTGATTTGAGTGCTTTAAACGAAAGGTCCGCTGGTTTGCACGCTCAACTGTGCATGAGACGGCGCGGAATGTGTAAAATTAAGCGTACCTGGGCTTTTAATCTGGTCCCTACAGTAAATCCTATCATATCTGCTTCACAGGGAAGAAAGACTTGAGAAATTTAATGCCATCTGCATTAGTTATCATCACCTTCTGTGTCATTATCTGCCAGACTCATATAGTCCCTCACTTCAGTTGTTTCTCCTCTACCTGCGTTTGGCCTGAACACCTGAGTACAAAGATCATGTGTATAATGTATGCTTATAACAGCCAGCATTTGTGATCCGTGTGTGTGTGTGTGTGTGTGTGTGTGTGTGTGGGTGTGGGTGTGGGTGTGTGTTCGGCCTCTGCTGCTAGTATAGTAGATTTTTTCCAGAGGGCCATCTGTTCTCTCAAAGACTCTCTCAGATTCCATATGGTTGGGATGGAGTGGACACATTCTGATGGAGAACCACTGGTGCAACCAAGGACCATATCCCCACCCAGTAGGAAATCAGTCATATTAAGTTAAAAGTTTTAGCTTTTAAAAATCAACATGGAACTTGACAGGTTGCCAGTGTAGAGAGGTGAGTGCAGGTGTAATGTGTTTACGTTTTTAGTGCCAGTCAATACACATATACACAAGATACATTTATATTAATGATACTGATATATGCAAGCCTTAATATTCAGATAAAAGTGTCTTTTATTAAAGAGAGATTAGATATTTAGATATAGCAATAAGATGGAGAGATTAATTGGGTGCCACGTGTTTTTGCAGAGATACAGACTGACTGTTCCGGTCTGGCAGATTCAAAGAAAGGAGAGAAGAGGAGGCCTCATCCTCTTCCTCTGGTTTTCTCTCTCCCTCATCTCTCTGGTCCTCCCCCGTGTGTGGTTATGATCAATGTTTATGCACCATAATGTTTCCTGACTCTCCTGAGGCGTCAGTATGAAGGAGGGATTGACCCATCTCATGCTATGTTAGTGGGTCACGTTGAACTGCTGTCCTGTTGATTAAGTGCCGGGGGCCGCTGCTTCTCATTACGGCTACACGCGGAGCCCGAGCTGCCAAACGTATGGAGCATGTGTGAGAAGTCTCACCACAAGTGCTCTGGGAATTGGAGTCCATTTCCTATGTACGCCACCGCACCAAAAAGAAAAAAAAGTAAGAGTAAGAAACGCACCATTATTGTATAAGAAAGGGGCCATTTGTACTTTTGGTCATGGTGTTTGATGAGCCCTCAGGGGCCATACCTACAGCGCTGCGGATTGGTGAAGATGCAATTCATAATGTACAGTATGTCTGAGAAAGAAGGAGGTAGAACCCCATTACCCACAATCCACAGGCAGAGGAAACACAGTGTTTACCTAAAAATAAATAGACAGAGTGATCCTCAGAGACTTAGTCTTATACATGCACATTTATTAAATACAGACAGAGCCCACTCAGCTACGCATACCCAAAAAGCAAACATATATGCACAAACATCCCGATTAAGATACACAGACATATGCAGACTCAGATGTTTACAGGAAAAAATGATGAATTCCCTGCTAAAAGCTGTCGGGCACCTAGTTTTTCATCTCACTCCTTCTCTCCTTAACGTTGTGTGGAGTAAGGCCTTGGCTCTGTGAAAGGACATGAAATGAATGGAGAAAAAAAGTGAGGAAAGCAGAAACAATGATTAAGTAACTGTTTCAGTTCATAACTTGGGGCAATTTGCCACAAGTCCTCCATCTCCTAGCCTCCCTCCTCCACATGTTTTTACCTTTTTCTTTCGCTGCATTATATGCTTCACATATCTGAGCCTTTTGCGTCATTCTTTAGTCCTTGTCGGACTGGGACTATAGTTTACACTGAGGAGATTATGTGAATTTGTGTTTTACAGAAATACTTTATGGTACCATATGACATTCTCCCAATCCTCTTCTGGATCATCCAAATGCTCTCTAGCAAACTTCACTTTTTATGAACAAGATGAACTCGTATGACGAACTAAACCAGTTACTTTATTCTGTACAGAAAACAGAACCAAAGAGTCCAGAGAAGAGCGTGTACTGCAACATGTGTGACTGCCCTGATTTTTGATGGGGTGAGAGGTTGTTTTTGCCTAGAGAGGTGGAATGAATCAAGCATGTGCATGTTTAAAGCAACATTACGGGAATTTCCACCCAGATCCTACATATGTGTATTATGGATTTTGAAGGTACAATATGTGTGTGTACTAGGGGTGCTAATACGATCCAGGACCACACAAGAGTGGGAGGATGGGTCACAACTCCGGCACTGGGCCAAAAAAAATCACCCCTCTCCCACAGGCGCCATCATCCTGGTGAGCGCCGCCACCTTCTCGGCTTTCAAGGCTGCACAACATCCGGGAGAAGGCTACCCACCCGCCAGCACCTTTAGTCTCAGGGGTGCGTGCGAGCTCCCTCGGCCCTCCGTATGCCACAGTGCCCTACATTTATAGCTCATTACGGAGGTGACTGAGATGAGAAGGTGATGGGTGGAGGTGACAGGTGGGGAGAGTGAGGTGATATAGGGGCGTGATGCAGAAGGAGAGCAGCGTGTGGCTGCTTCAAGGGGCGGGTCGCTGTGCACCCCACTAGAAGCATTTACAGGCCGTTCACGCCAAAATCTGCATGCTGGTCTACAGTGTGTAGTTTTTTTTACAGTACAAGTGTGTGTACGGTACTGCTTTTTCTCTTTATAAATGTTGCCTTATTTATTTCTCTGATTTATTTGCTTTGGAGTTTATGCATTTGGCCAGCAGCTGGTGTGTTTTATTTGTGCCGTGCTTGTGTGATGCTTGGCTTTTTACAGTGTGTGTGTGTGTGTGTGTGCACAGCAACAACTGGACATGTTGTTCTGTCTTTTATGAGAACTTACAGGACATAAATGTCACTGCCAGCAATAAACACATCAGTTTTCTCTCAAAACGACAGGCGAGCTGTGGGGTAGAACCATGAGAAATGATAGAAATTCCTCAGATCACCTTTAACACAGTTACATCTTGCACAACTTTATGCAAATTGAAAGGCCGTCTGATGTTGTGGTATGTGATGTCATTTCACATGCATATTGAAAGCGGAGTCATAGAAAACCTAGAAATTCCTAGAAAATTAGTTTTGAGCAAGCAAAAATTCTGTCATAATTTACTTCCCTCATGTCATTCCAAATATTCTGTAAAACACAAAAGAAGATATTTTGATAAATGTCGGGGGTTTATTTTTTCGTCCATACCATGGAAAACTGTTAAAAGCGGTATAACAATCTTCAAAATATCATATTTTGTTTTTCACAGAAGAAAGAGAGTCATACAAGTTTGGAATGACTTGAGGTTGAGTAAATGAAGACTGAACTTTCATTTTTGCGTAAACTGTTCCTTTAATAAAAGCTTTCTATAGTGAAGGAGCATTTTTATGGTTGCTATACTCTAAAATATTTAATCTACTCAATATTGCTCTCAAGTAGATTAAAACTAAATGTTTTGTTGCCATAAATTGCTCAAATTGGTTCACAAATGGGTCTGAATGATTCAGTAACAAATAGAATCGAATTCATTAGCTAATGTGAAGTGCAGAAATGTCTTTTAAAGGGGTCATATGATGCAATTTAAATTTTTCCTTTCTCTTTGGAGTGTTACAAGCTCTTGGTGCATAAAGAAGATCTGTAAAGTTGCAAAGACTAAAGTCTCTAAGTCATTATAGTCAGTAATTATGTCCCCACTGGATGCAACGAATGCCTCGTTTGTAATGGGTTTTCATGTTTTTGTGTCGTCGCTCCGGCCGGACACGGCATCAACAGTATGGTGAGGGGTGTAACATTTCCGACACATGCTTGAGGTATTTGGCAAATCACAATGCTCTGGATAGCTGGCCAATCACAGCACACCTCGCTTTTTCAGACCGATGAGCTTTGTAAAAATCGACGCGTTTCAAAAAGGTGGGGCATAGCGGAAAAACAATAATGTACAGTATGTGAAAAATAATGTTTTTTTTTATTTAAACCGCATAAACACATTTCATTACACCAAATACACAAAATAATGTTCTTTTTAGCAGCATCATATGACCCCTTTAAGGTCATGAAAACGAATGAAAATTAATTGATTAAAAAAAAGTGTTGAATGCTTTGTCACAAACACAAATTATTTTATTTATATTGCTAAATGGCAAAAAATTAAATTATGCATCATATTTAATCCATACTTAGTATCATATGTAATCCATGCTTTATGCTACTACTCCATACTTTATTTACTTGTATGCTGCATATATTTGTTAATTAGCAAAAATCTTCCCCTCTCCTGTAGCGCTCACTATTGTGTTAAATTTAAAGGACTGTCACAGCAAATTTGAAAAACTTGACTGCAAGTAACAATCGAAAATTTAATCAGAGGGAAATATTTTCTGTATTTTACTCATACAAAGTTATTGTGCACCACATTCCATGTCATTCCAAGCCAAAATGAGACGTATGAAAAGGGGAAAGAACACCTCAAACGTTAAACACTGTCTTTTGTTTTTCATGGAGGAAAGAAAGTAATACAGGGTTGAAACAACATGGGTGTGAGTGAGCTCTGGCAGAATTGTCATTTTTAGGTGAATGGTTCCTTTACACAAACAGCCCAAGGGGGGGTTTGAAGTCAGTGAGACTTGATGTCATGTCTGGTTTTTCCTGCTCTGCTGTTGTGTATGTGTCCATCTTCTGAGAAACTGTGAGGCAAAGCAATCTCTGTGAAAGAGAGCCAGTGATAGGCAATGCCTGCAGCTGAGATCGCCCAGACTGGTGAATGTGCTGGCAGCGTGTGTGCAGATCGAAGGGCATTTGGCCAAGATACCGCATCTCTGCTTTAATTCCCAGCATAACCTACTGGGTGTCACTGAGCCACAGAGTTGTCCCAGCCTCTTCCAATACACACAACACACACACATGCATCGGAATTCCCTTTGTTTCCACTTGGCCTGACTCCTGCTCCATTCATAAAAATACTATACCTGTTTATCTGATTGACTGCCAAACTTCACCTGCTGTGTTTGTTCGGAAGTGTGCGGGAGCGTTCAGGCTCCATCAGATATCTCACGCTCTACGTATGGCAGTTTTATTGTGTGATATCTCAATTCTGTACCACTTCCCCGGGCACAGACCCTGGTGACGTGTATGAACTACACACAAACAGGCAAGGTTTATAAGGGGGAAAGGAGATAGATCTTTAACTGGGCTCCTGTCCAAACACAGTGGTGAACTTTGACTCTACCTGCCTCCCTGACCTCTGGCTTTGTTCCATTTCTCTCTCTACGTTTCCTTCTTAAAGTCATGCTAATTATATATGTCAGCACTAAACACGATTAATGTCATAATTTTTTATAGTAATGCACATAGCTCCTTTTTAAGGAAAGAAAATGTCTCTGTTACGTATGTAACCCTCGTTCCCTGAAGGAGCGAACGGAGACGTCATGTCGGATGACCGATGAATTGGGATCTCGCTTAGAGAGACCAATCTACTTTGAGTGTAACTAAATGAGCCAGTGCACATTGGCATGCGATTATTGCATCCAGCTGCCGCTGATCACAGCGTGAGTATAAGTAGGCAGCTTGTGCAGCGCTTATTCAGGTTTTCGCTTCGGAGCCGAGCCAGTGACCCGGCCACTCAGCGGTGGTACAGAAGCTGTGGTGACGGGACGTAACGTCTCCGTTCCCTCCTTCAGGGAACGAGGGTTACATACGTAATTGAGACGTTCCCTTTCAGTTGGTCACTCTCGACATCACGTCGGATGACCGACGAATTGGGATCCCTAACAAAGGGCCACAGATACTGCCCCTTCCAGTGTCCTGTGGAAGCCTCCTCCGCCCCTTCTTTTTGACGTAGGCTAGGGCTCGCCACAAGAAGACCAGCTACTGCAGCTATGGCACTACCCACTCAGTAAGACTGGATAACACTGGGAAACGTACCCTTACCACTTGGTACAGGAACGTTGCGGAAGCCCATCCTTCCCAAAGGAGGTTTCGGAAGCACTTCCACATATGGACAACCATTTAGGTTGTCATATGGAAGATTAGAGGTGATTGTAACCCTCCTAGAAAATAGCAGGAAGTCTGCTGGGGAAACACGGGCTCTGAGGCTATACCATGGATTTTACACATATGGGATCCACTTAGGTCTCTACCGGTTCTCACGGATTCATCGAGTGAGGGCCTGGCGCCGGACGCTCCGCCACGTCTGGATGCCGAGGGGATGGAGGAGCTCGACAGGGTCTATGATATGGACTCTCTGGAGCAGTCTTAGCAAGCCAACCCGAAGCTGGGGCTTCTCAGTGCTTCTACCCGTTTGAGGTGACAACACAAGAGGATACTGGCTCCACACGAAGGCTATAGAATCTAGCGAAAGTGTTGGGGGTCACCCAGCCCGCAGCTCTACAAATATCCATCAGGGAGGCGCCCCGAGCCAGCGCCCAGGAGAATACAACACTTCTAGTAGAGTGAGCTCGCAACCTGAACGGGCAGGGCACACCCTGTGCCTGATAAGCCAGGGTGATGGCATCCACTATCCAGTGGGCCATCCTCTGCTTAGAGACAGCTTTCCCCTTCTGCCGGCCTCCGTGACAGACAAAGAGCTGGTCTGAGGTCCTGAAGCTTTGTGTCCTGTCTACATAGCATCTCAATGCTCGGACGGGACAAAGCAAAGCTAGGGCTGGGTCTGCCTCCTCTGGGGGTAGTGCTTGCAGGCTCACCAACTGATCCCTGAAGGGAGTAGTGGGAACCTTGGGCACATAGCCGGGCCAGGGCCTCAGAATTACCTTGGAGTCAGCCAGCCCAAACTCTTGGCACGAATCGTCGACCGAAAATGCGTGCAGGTCCTCTACCCTCTTGATGGAGGCCAATGCAAGCAGGAGCAGAGTTTTCATTTACAGAATCTTCAGCTCGACTGTCTGCAAAGGCTCAAATGGGCCCTGCTGTAGTGTTCTGAGCACTAGAGACAGGTCCCAAGAGGGTATAGAGGGAGCCGTGGAGGATTTAGCCTTCTTGCCCCCCCTACGGAACCTGATGATCAGGTCATGCTTCCCCACCGACTTCCCTTCCACAGGGTCGTGGTTGGCAGCAATCGCAGCCACGTAGACTTTAAGGGTGGAGGGAGACAGCCTTCGCTCCAACCCCTGCTTCAGAAAGGACAGCACGACTCTGATCGAAAATTTCCGGGGGACGTCTCGGTGAGAAGAACACCACTTGTGTCAACTACCTCTTGGGGTAGGTCACCTAGAACCTCTGCGTCCCGTCCAGGGACCAGACATGAAGTTTCCAGAGGTCTGGACGCAGGTGCCACAGGGTGCCCCATCTCTGAGTCAGGAGCATCAGTTCCGGTGAACCAAGACCGAGTTGGCCAGGAAGGTGCCACGAACAGGACCTGCTCCTCGTCCTCCCTGATCTTGCACAGTGTCTGTGCAAGAAGGCTCACTAAGGGAAACGCATACTTGCGAAGGACCCGCGGCCAGCTGTGTGCCAGTGCGTCTGTGCCGAGTGTTGAACAACTGGCAGTGAGAGGTTTCTGGAGAGGCAAACAGGTCTACCTGAGCAGCTCCGAAACGACTCCAAATCAGCTGGACTGTCTGGGGATGGAGTCTCCATTCTCCCGACAGCTCGTCGGCTGCCCAGTTGTGCAGACCAGGAATGTGAATGGCACGAAGCAACCTCAGATGCTTCTGACTCCAGAGGAGGAGGTGGCGGGCGAGTTGCGACATGCGACGGGAGTGTAGACCACCTTGTCGGTTGATGTACGCAACGGTCACAGTGTTGTCCGTGCGGACCAGTACGTGCTTACCTCATAAGCACCTTTTGAGATGGATCAATGCAAGGCGCACTGCCAGCAATTGATGTGCCAGTGCAGTTGGGGGCCCGTCCAAACCCCCGACACTGCAAGTCCGTTGAACGTGGCCCCCCAGCCGGTGGTAGAGGCATTCGTGTGAACCACAGCATGCCTGGAGACCTGTTCTAGGGGCACTCCTGCCCGGAGAAACGCAAGGTCTGACCACGGGGTGAAGGTTTGGCGGAAGGTCGTGTGACTCGGACCCGGTGAGTGCCATGTTGCCACGCCCACCTCGGGACTTGGCCATTGAGCCAGTGCTGAAGCGGTCTCTTATGAAGCAGCCCCAGCGGCGTGACTGCCGCTGCAGCTGCCATATGCCCCAGGAGTCTCTGAAACTGTTTCAGTGGGACTGCTATCCTGCTCTTGAACGTATTCAAGCAGATCAACCCCGACTAAGCACGTTCCTGCATGAGGCATGCTGTCTGTTCGACCGAATCCAACTCCATACCGAGAAAAGAGATCCTCCGCATCGGGGAGAGTTTGCTCTTTTCCCAGTTGACCCAAAGGCCCAACTGGCTGAGGTGCGAGAGTGCAAGTCCCTGTGTTTGCACAACTGATCCTGAGGCTGAGCCAGTATGAGCTAGTCGTCGAGGTAGTTGAGAATGTGAATGCCCTGTTCTCTCAGGGGAATAAGGGCTGCCTCCGCAACTTTCGTGAAGACACGGGGTGACAGGGACAGCCCGAAGGGCAGGACCTTGTACTTATATGCCCGTCTTTCGAACGCAAACTGCAGGAATGGCCTGTGGCGTGGAAGGATCGACACATATGTGTACAAAGTAGGACTGCGTTCTCTGCACACAGGGGCATCTGCTGCCTTCACTGAAGTGAAGTGGATGCCCCTGAACTTGGGAGGGCGCCGGACGAACTGAATCGCATAGCCGAGTCTGATAGTCTGACGGAGCCAACGAGACTGACTGGGAAGCAATAGCCAGGCTTGCAGAAACCGTACAAGTGGCACCAACGGAACCACCGACATACCCGCGATGGGGCAGCAAGGGGGGAATGCAGGGACCCGCCCGGGCATCTCATTGACGGTCCGAAGTGGGGACATCGTGTGCGCAACACTTACCTGCGTTTGGGCAGAGTGTGCGTGAGTAGTACGTTTGATCGCACTCTCGAACCGCCCACAGCTGCTCACTTGCAAGAGACCCAGAGATAGAATAAACTGCTCTTTTGTTGAGGTTTTGGGTACCAATGACCGTTAAGTCAGTGGCGGGAAAAAAAGAAACAAAAGATTCTCCGCCCGGCCCTTATCCAGGGGAGGGAATGGTGCGTTCACCATCTCCCGAAGAGCAGCTCCCTCCATCTCTGGGTCGCCCGTCTCAGGGCCTCTTGCTCCTCCACTTGCCACCATATTTGGCGGGGGCCTGGATGGGCGGGGCAGCTGCCCTACAAACGGCTCCACGGCACTGCTTTGCTGGAGGCTACTGTGGCAGGGGGCCGCCCTCAGCGACGAGTAGACTGAGGCGCTGTTGCCGGCCAGACAGCCAGAGATGGCGTTCCTGGATCACCATAGTGGACATCGCATGGCCCAGAGACCGCGCAGTGATCTTTCTTCACTCATAGCGCGATGTCAGTAGTGGAGTTCTTTGAGAACTTTTGGGTCATGCCCACCCTCGTACAGATTCTTCAGTGCCTTGGCCTGATGAACCTACAAGAACACCATGACGTGTAGGGCAGAGGCAGCTTCTCCGCAGGCTGTATAAGCACTGCTGGTCAGGGCCGACGAGTACCTACAGGACCGGGAGGGGAGCGACGGCTTGCCCCACCAGGTGGCGGCGGTATTTGGACACAATTGCATCGCAACCGACCGCTCCATCGGTGGGATCTCCGTATACCCCCGTGCTGCCCCACTGTCGAGTGTGGTGAGGGAGGACGAGTCACTGGGGTGGTTTCTGGCAGTGAAAGGTGCCGTCCACGACCCAGTGTGCTCATCATGCACCTCCGGGAAGAAAGGCACTGGGATGGGGCCCTGAGAACCTGCACGAGCCACTCAGAGAAACCAATCGTCCAGCGTCCGCCAGGGGGAGCCCTAGATCTAGGCAGAGGCACGGGCTCCCCGCCCCTTTGCAGGAAACGGAGCCTGGTCCGCAACTCCGTGATGGTCATTCTCCCACAATGGAATCATGACTCATCTGCGAACACCACCTCAGCGTGTTTAATGCCCAGACACGTGAGGCAGCGATCGTGACCATCACCCGGCGCCAGGTAACGACCGCATTGAAGTGCACAGGGGAGATGGCCGCCTGCAACACAAACAGGGGATAGTGCAACCTGATGTGTGCAAACCACTCGACACGGGAAGAACCATCGCCGCTGAAGCACCGTACCACCAGCACCAGAGATTCCTAGAGCATGCTGAACTCATTGAGTTTCTCAGAAGCAGTAGTCAGGAGCAGAACGAAACAATTGCTCGGCTCCGAAGCGAAAAGCTGAATATGCACCAGCTGCCTACTTATACTCACGCTGTGATCAGCGGCAGCTGGATGCAATAATCGCATACCCAATGTGCATTGGCTCATTTAGTTACACTTGAAGTAGACTGGTCTCTCTAAGCGAGATCCCAATTCGTCATGACCATCACCCGGCGCCAGGTAACGACCGCATTGAAGTGCACAGGGGAGATGGCCGCCTGCAACACAAACAGGGGATAGTGCAACCTGATGTGTGCAAACCACTCGACACGGGAAGAACCATCGCCGCTGAAGCACCGTACCACCAGCACCAGAGATTCCTAGAGCATGCTGAACTCATTGAGTTTCTCAGAAGCAGTAGTCAGGAGCGGAACGAAACAATTGCTCGGCTCCGAAGCGAAAAGCTGAATATGCACCAGCTGCCTACTTATACTCACGCTGTGATCAGCGGCAGCTGGATGCAATAATCGCATACCCAATGTGCATTGGCTCATTTAGTTACACTTGAAGTAGACTGGTCTCTCTAAGCGAGATCCCAATTCGTCAGTCATCTGACGTGACGTCGAGAGTGACCGACTGAAAGGGAACTAACAAGTATTTGTGTGATTATTAGTAGAGCCCGACCGATACGGGTTTTTTGGGGCTGATACTGATATTAGGGAGTAAAAAAAAGGCTGATATCGATATATATCGACCGATATTCTTTGTGTATATTGTAGTACAGTACCAGTCAAAAGTTTGGACACTTTCCCATTCGTGTGTCCACTGGTACTTTATATAGAATACAGTATATACATAAACAGAGTATATATACATAAACACATTTTTTGCAATGATCACTCAAATGTGGTGATCAAACACTTATAATGACGTGACAGAGATACGTAATGGAGGCAGGGCATTTAACAATTTAACAATAAAC
>NW_015505752.1:506032-519520 GCF_001515645.1 Sinocyclocheilus grahami
ATTTGGACACAATTGCATCGCAACCGACCGCTCCATCGGTGGGATCTCCGTATACCCCCGTGCTGCCCCACTGTCGAGTGTGGTGAGGGAGGACGAGTCACTGGGGTGGTTTCTGGCAGTGAAAGGTGCCGTCCACGACCCAGTGTGCTCATCATGCACCTCCGGGAAGAAAGGCACTGGGATGGGGCCCTGAGAACCTGCACGAGCCACTCAGAGAAACCAATCGTCCAGCGTCCGCCAGGGGGAGCCCTAGATCTAGGCAGAGGCACGGGCTCCCCGCCCCTTTGCAGGAAACGGAGCCTGGTCCGCAACTCCGTGATGGTCATTCTCCCACAATGGAATCATGACTCATCTGCGAACACCACCTCAGCGTGTTTAATGCCCAGACACGTGAGGCAGCGATCGTGACCATCACCCGGCGCCAGGTAACGACCGCATTGAAGTGCACAGGGGAGATGGCCGCCTGCAACACAAACAGGGGATAGTGCAACCTGATGTGTGCAAACCACTCGACACGGGAAGAACCATCGCCGCTGAAGCACCGTACCACCAGCACCAGAGATTCCTAGAGCATGCTGAACTCATTGAGTTTCTCAGAAGCAGTAGTCAGGAGCGGAACGAAACAATTGCTCGGCTCCGAAGCGAAAAGCTGAATATGCACCAGCTGCCTACTTATACTCACGCTGTGATCAGCGGCAGCTGGATGCAATAATCGCATACCCAATGTGCATTGGCTCATTTAGTTACACTTGAAGTAGACTGGTCTCTCTAAGCGAGATCCCAATTCGTCAGTCATCTGACGTGACGTCGAGAGTGACCGACTGAAAGGGAACTAACAAGTATTTGTGTGATTATTAGTAGAGCCCGACCGATACGGGTTTTTTGGGGCTGATACTGATATTAGGGAGTAAAAAAAAGGCTGATATCGATATATATCGACCGATATTCTTTGTGTATATTGTAGTACAGTACCAGTCAAAAGTTTGGACACTTTCCCATTCGTGTGTCCACTGGTACTTTATATAGAATACAGTATATACATAAACAGAGTATATATACATAAACACATTTTTTGCAATGATCACTCAAATGTGGTGATCAAACACTTATAATGACGTGACAGAGATACGTAATGGAGGCAGGGCATTTAACAATTTAACAATAAACATTATTATCCAAAGTGAGTCTGACATCAGTGCACTGAACAGTAAAGTTGAAGTTCAAACTGCTGTGACCAGATCATTGATTCATTAAAAACTCGAGAACTCCCATCAGTCTGGCAGTGAATGAATCATTCAGATCAGTTTTGTGAGAAGAATCAACCAATTCATTAAAAGATTGGACTCAAAAGAGTCATTCATTCATGATTTGAATATTGCTTATAATAAATATGCCAAAGAGAGTTAGGGCCAATGTTAATATTATCAATGAATAATGACAATCACATTTATGGTGATTTTTGGGGCCTCAGAGCAGGCCTCGTTGACTTTTATTACATTGAAAAAAGTGGCCAGAATAAAATAAATAAATAATTCATCTTTTGAGTTCTACAAATGAAACTGTCATACAGGTTTGGAACAACGGTAAGTTAATAATAGAGTAATAAAGTACTTGTATGTGTATGTGTGAGACACTTGATTTGGCTTCAATCACTTTTAATCAGCTTTGAATGTTCCCATCATTTTTTAGAAATCACACAGAATGAAGCATTTACAATGTCAAATTGCACAAGCATTTTAAACATATTTAATTAATTGCATGTATTTAACTTTGAAAGCCCTAAAAAGTAGGTCATTAGATGGAAAGCTGTGCATTCTGTCCATTCGGTTTTACGTTGCGTCAGAGGAAGAGCAGTGTGCGATCTTCCACGATCTGAGGGGAAGTTCACAGCCTGACACTGAACATCCATCTGACTGCAGTGAGATCACTTGATAAGTTGCAAGACTCAAGCAATTCCTATTGGTATACCGTAATGAAAAATAAATGCTGAAGCATCCGTCTTAAAGTAAATCTCAGGTTTTTTATGCCTGACTGACTGGCCTTGTGAAAGATTAATGGACCATGATTTAGCTATGCACAAAGCCGGCATACCCACAAAGAGCTCGATTCGCCGAATCTTCCTTTTAACCACCTCTTGAGAACATCAAAGTTTTTTTTTTCATTGATCCACCTTAGAAACAGCGAAATCGGGAGAGGAAAGCCTTTAATTTGTTTTTCAAATACAGTCTCATTCTTGGCAGCGTCTTGACCCGTCTTTGCCAAAGGCATGGTGGAATGAGGGAGGAGGCCATGCGCTCTTTGAAGGGGAGTGTTTGTGTGTGTTGGGGAGGTAGCGTCAGTTTCCCACAATGCCCATCCTTTCCTCTTTTTTGTTTCCTCCTAAACATCCGTCTGTGCCTAAGGGAAGTGACTTTGTCAGACTGACCTTATGCAAGATAACCATCGTCTCGATGCATAGTCTCCTTCTTGCATTTGAGCAGATCCACCCCATTCATTTTCCTCATTCTTGAGCTATAGAAGATGCTAAACAGACACAAGCTACATTTCTCCTCAGA
The DNA here is from genome assembly GCF_001515645.1 of Sinocyclocheilus grahami. Taxonomy (NCBI): domain Eukaryota; kingdom Metazoa; phylum Chordata; class Actinopteri; order Cypriniformes; family Cyprinidae; genus Sinocyclocheilus; species Sinocyclocheilus grahami. The sequence goes on from NW_015505752.1 coordinate 508,588, forward strand.
TAAGATGGCAATTATTCAAACGCAATAAATGTCTGGGGTGATTAATATTGTAAAAAGCATTGGATAGAAGGGGCTACACCTGCCAAAAGAAGCTCCCACCCTGTCCATCAGAAGAAATTCTACAGGTTCAGATGAGCAATCGTTGACGGTTATATACTGTGTCTGCCTACCTGATGAATTGACTCACATTTGAAGTTAAATATTTTTTTTTCAGATTGCACATTTTGTGTGTTATTATATCTGTTCTGTATCTATACATTTAAAATTCAAACACATTATTTGTAAACAAAAACTGTGCAGTCCAAAAGGTGTATATTATATGTGATCCTGGACCACAAAACCAGTCTTAAGTGTCAATTTTTCGAAATTGAGATTTATACACCATCTAAAAGCTGATTAATAAGCTTTCCATTGACGTATGGTTTGTTAGGATAGGACAACATTTGGCCGCTATTTGAAAATATGGAATCTGAGGGTGCAAAAATTCAAAATATTGAAAAAATCACCATAAAGTTGTCCAAATGAAGTCCTTAGAAATGCATATTACTAATCAAAAATTACGTTTTGATATATTTACGATAGGACATTTGCAAAATATCTTAATGGAACATGATCATTACTTAATATCCTAATGATTTTTGGCATAAAAGAAAAATCGATAAGTTTGACCCATACAATGTATTTTTGGCTATTGCTACAAATATACCCCAGTGACTTAAGACTGATTTTGTGGTCCAGGGTCACATATATGCATGCAATTTTACAATTTTAATTAACTGTTTTGTATTTTATTATATTTAAAAGCAAATCTGTATGGCTACATTTTCAGTGGCTATTACTCCAGTTTTCAGTGTTACATGATCCATAAGAAATTAATTATATATATATTTATATATATATTCTTTTCATTATTATTATTTATTTATTTTTATTATCATATATATAATTTTAGCGATTTTATGAATGTATAATTTACTGTCGTTAAATTGCATTATATCATTAGACCAGCATTATAACGGTCCATTGGCCAACCTTCCCAAAGATCTATACTGGTTGACCACACTTCTTTCAACTTTTCTGTTCTGTCCTTTTCTAAACCATTTCTCATCCATTCTTTGTAAAGCTGACACATAGTAGTAACAACTTCTAAAAGGTCAACTACCCAGAGACAGTAATCAGGCATGTGGTGACTTGCAGAGGCAGTTTAACCAGCCATCAATCAAACAAATTTAGCAGTCCTCTCCACCTAATGTAAATAGCAATTGCTGGGAAGGAGGATGAGTGAGGCAGGGTCCAATAGTAACACTTGCCAAGCACCAAATGAAACAAAAAAAGTGAGTATGGCTTTGGTGAGTATGTTTTTATTTATTTATTTATTTGTACTAGTATTTGACTAGTGTACGTTTATCTACAATACATAAAGGTTTTGCTTTTTTTTCTAAAAAGAAAACGTATATGTGACCAGATATTTCTTGCATTTAACCACCCAGATGAAAATAAATTCACAATGGGTCTCAGTGCCTGGTTGTAAGCTAAACCTGCCACCATCTCAGATTTTAGAGGCTGTGCACAGATCTAATGGTATTTCAGGAACACAATCACAAGGAAGGTGTTTCTTAAGTTTTATTTTAACGTGAAGGTGCTACTCAGCAAGCATGCATGTGATTGGTGCATTAGATCTTTTAGTTAGGCTGAGATCGGCAATCAAGCAAAGTAGCATTTTTCAATCCCTTTGGCACAAGAAAATGCTCTTTTTCGAAGGTGGCAAGTTGATTGGTTATACAAGGATCTCTTGTGGCTTAGTCGTCTTTGTGAAACATTCATTATAGGATGGTGTGCTCCGACTGGCATAATGGCATCTGCACAGCGTGGCCTTCACTGAGATCATATCAAATCACAGTCTGGAATCTTTATCTCCTGAATCATCAGTGCTCTGTCATTAGCTGTTCATAGCGGCCAACCTGTCAAATCCCACCAGATGAAAATGCCAGTATTTTAACCATCTTAACATTTTTTAAAGATTTTTTTTAAACTTGCTGTGTAATTTAATTGAACTGTGGCTGTGATGTAAAAATGTTTATAGAAATATAATTATAAAATAATTTTTCTATATTAGGAAGACTGGAGCCTTCTCTCCTGAATGAAACAAGAGAGAAAGAGTGAGAGAGATTGGCTAATTAACAGAGGCCGTTTCACTCTGCAACATACTAACTAATTATTCTTTTTCAGGCTGCTTTCAAACCAGCATTTTAAAGCATTGAATTAATGGCAAGAAGAAAGTAGGCAAACAGAGTCCACTTTCTTCTTGCCAATTAAAAAGTTTTAGTGCCGCATTTGAGAATGCAGAAAACAGTGACAAACTTGCAGCAAGAAAAATGAGGCTGAAACCCTTACTCAGCTGCACCTGCTGCAGTTTTTATATCCAATGTATGCACTGTGTCAACATATATGTCAAGCGTTGCCCTTCACACACACAGCATACCCACTCCCGCACACATTTGGCTTACGTACACAGGTGCAGTGTCAAAGATACCTGCAATGCTACACTTTAAAATTTATGTGGCCTTTGTGCATTTTTGGCTCCCTTTGCACTTTTTACAAAACACACACACAGACACTAAAACAAACAGTCATCATTAACAAACACAACCTCTGCTTTTTTCCTTGTTTATGGCCCTATGCTGAATTAAACTTAATCTGCTGTGTTCTTTTTCTCGTTCTCTTGCTTCTGGTCTCCCTCCTGTCCCTGTTCTCAATCAGTTGCATGTTTAACAGGAGCCCTGCCTTGTAAAGCTACATTTATAGATCCCGTATGTTTGATTGTATGGGGCTTTATGACTTTGACCTTGACTGAACAGGAGGGAGAGGTGGACCTCCTACAGTATACAGGCGTGGGCAGCGACGAGACTGTCCGTGTGTATGTTTGTAGTTGACCCAAAATTCAATGATCATATACTCACCCTTGATATGTTCTTGATAACCATGTGACTTTCTTTCTTCTGTAGAACGCAAAAGGATATATTTAGCATTGTGTCTAAGCTGCTCTTTTCCATAAGCCCTATTCAGACAATAATTGTTTCTCATGGGGGACATAAGGCATATAACTGCATCTCTGAGTTTACAGGAAGGGATCAATCAAAAAGTCATTTTATAAATCCTTTTTGATATTTAAAAAAACTTTGAACGTGATGGGCCATGTGAAAAGTGCTTTTCCGTGTTTATAGAATCACAAAACTTGCCCCTCCACAGTAAATAAATTGTCATCTGCATTTTATCACTGAGGAGTCAAAAAAAATTTTTTTTTTTTAGAGATGTCACCATGAGAAATGTAAATTCTGATTTGTTCCTCAAACAAAGTGGTTGTATGGCTTTTGACGATTTGAAAAAAGAGGACTACTTCAGTTTTGTTTTATGATCCCCATCCACTTTTATTGTGTGAAGAGTGCAACATGAACTTTCTTCAAAACATCTTTTTTTTGCTGTACACAAGAAAAAGAAGTATACAGATTTATACAGATCTGCAATGAAATGTAAGTGACAAAAAAAAATAAGACAGAACGTTTAATTTTGTTTGAACAATCCCTTCAAGGGCCTATCCACCAATCAGGAGGCAGCATCACCATTTGAAGTACTGTATGAGCAGCTTCTCTTTCATAACTCATAATCCTCTTGAATCCTTTGTTAATCATTGGAGACTAATTATTGTGATTAGTTGCAGCGGTCCCACCGAGTGTCACCAGTGTTTTGGTAATAACCCGCTTAAAAACATTTTCATACACACACTTAACTCTACACACAATAGACGGGAACACATTTTAACACACATCAGCTGGACAGGCAGATGAAAAGGCCTTTTAGGCTGGCGAATATGTGAACAGGCAACTCCGATGAAAGATGATAGGCCAGCTGAGCATTAACTAATGCAGAACAAATGTCCTCTTGGCTTCATTGTCAAAGGATTGCGTCACACACTAGCCATGTGCTTGAATCACCAAGCACCTCTTCAGTCAGAATATGGGCCGTTCGGATGCGGCGATACGCAAGCGTATCCCTGCCGTATCAGTATACGAGTATCATGGAGTCCCGTTGCGGGTCTCAGCTCTGTGATTGTGCTTTGTCAAGCTTTGAGCTTAAGCCACCAGATCCTTTCCTTTCTCTTCACACACAATAAAACGATCTAATTCCCCCCTCTGGTCCACAGCCACCCATTCATTGACGGATTCAGAGGGCCTGCACGGCATGTTCGGTTTCTGTTTGGGGAGTGCACTTAGTAACTGTGTGCATAATAGATACCAAAGGAACATCAATATACACTTACACATGCTCATCTGTCAGCAGATCACTTTGTGAATTTGCCTCGATATATCAGTTTTCACTTTAAGATGCCTTTGAAGAGAAGGCCAGACAACTTTACTTTGAAGAAAGAATTGGGGCTGAGTGATACGGGCCATAAATCTGTGTATTTTTAGGCTGATGGCAAATTTACGATATACATCTTGGTATTTTCTACAGACTAGGCTGAATGTACACTACTTCCACTTTTAGATGCAACATAATCATGGCATTCTATACAGATGAAATGGTTTCGCTGCTTATCTGATCCTTTAAATCAGGATAATCTCCAAATAACTAAACTAGGGCTGCAATTTGATCATTTCTTTAATTAATCAATTAATTGATAGTTTTTATTTTCTGTATTTATTTTAAAAATATGATGATGAAAATATGAATTTATTTGTGTAGTCTAGGCTGTACATTATGCGCAAAAAAAAACTGGTAAGAGGTCAAAGGAACACACTTTCACTCATATGAATATAATAATTATATTACACTAGTCCTTTATAGTTACTGCTCTCATAAAAATACAGTTGCTTGTGCCACATTTAGATTTTTAAATCTACATATATAACAACAAATGTTTTAGTAAAAGCTATATAAAAATGTGTATTTTACTCAGAATTATTGTATTATATTGCGCTTGTTTGACATGAAGTCTGTGAAGTTTAGCATAGACTCACTTGCTGTCTGGATAAGCCTTTATGCAAAATGGAAATACTCATGTGACTTTCTTACATTTAGAGGTGAGAATATAACTTGAAACATAAGTTATGCACTGAGGAAAACACGTCTCAAACTGCACACTGTATCTGTTAGCACATGTATCTGGCAGAGCACCTGACAGGGCAAGCCGAGTTTAAGTAAATGCTCATGAACAAGCTTGAAGTCCTTAATATAAAGCATGTCTCGTGTTTAGGACTATTTGGATCTTTCCCCGCAGCTGCTCACTCTGTGCCCTTAGTTTTTTCAGATGCACTCACAACATCAAAACGACTGTATTTCAATGTACTTTCAACAGTATTGTCTCATTCTTTATTGTTTTTGAAAATATATCGGTGTACATTACAAAGTTGGTATACCACCCAATTCTTAAAAAAAAAAAAAAACCCCGGATCAGTGGCTTTTTTTTTTTTGGCTCATTGTCTGACCTCATTGACCTGTGACAACAACATAACAGAGACTTAAGTTTGGATAACGATTAGTTGTGTTGCTAAATCTCTAATTTGCTTGTACACGTCGACTTCCTTTGTCTAATCTCATCTATTATATTTAGACTTGTGTGTCCAATTCAGTACAGTCTGCATACACAAATAAGTCTAATCACACAGTTAAAAGACTGGAAGCGACGACATATCCGGGTGAAATGACCATTTAAATGATCCAGCTCATCAGAATCAAGTAGCCTGTGGAATCGAGATCATAATTTTTCTCAATATCCCACCACCTAATCTAGATTATTGAGGCAGTCGAGGCCTTGCGATTTACACAGGTTTTAAGACACATTGCTGCTGCCAAAGAAGTGAAAGAGCAGCCTAGCGGTGCACGTGAGCTCCTGGGTTTTTACAGGGTAAAGGGAGAGATGGAATTAGGGCCCTCCTAATCGAAATTGTTTCCTGGAAATTGTGCTTGCTGTCTCCAGTGAGCCGGCTATGGTCTGGAGAGCCCATGGGAAGCATGTCACATGGGACAGACAGCTAAAAGAGGAGGGGGTGCACACACATTTGACACTCAGTTTCAGACTAGAATGTAGACCAGAGTTATGATACTGGAATATGTATGTATTTATTTATTTATCTATTTTATGTTATTATTTTAAAATATATACAATTGACTAAATCCACTATAGTGAGATTTGCCAAAGTTTGTGAGGGTCATGGCATTATTTTTTAATACATTGATACAAGATTACTTTTATTTGTAAACTCTCAGTCTCAATATTAGTGATCCTAGTGGTGAAAATGCTATGAAGATAAAACAAATAACAAATAAAATATATAAATTATAAATAAATATTAAAATATATAAATTATAAATACATGAATTATAAATAAATTTAAAAATATTTAGCTTCGCATATACTTCTTAGTTTGTATGGAGCCCCACAAAAAAATAGGAGATCAGATGAACAATTATATCTCATTATAATTGCCTTCCAGATAACCTTTTTGTTTGCTCACAAAAGTTTTGCACTCCCCCAAGAAACTTCACCAGATAAACTTTGCATTCACTCACAAAAGTTTTGCGTTCCCCATGAAACTTTATGCTACTCACAAAAAATGCAAAAGTTTTTTAATCACCGCAAGTTATTGCAACATTCTGCATTGATTAGAGCACATGCTAACTTTGATTCTCTCTTCTTTTTTTTCCAGACCTCATCACATATTGCTGCATTATCACTGGCCATCTGAGTTGGAGAGTGAGGTGGGGTTGGTTTGCGAGCGTCGCTCCGCAGAGCTGTCCGATGACTGTCTGACTCATCACATCCCGCGAATGACAGGCGTGCATTCGAGGGTGGGGCCCGCCTCAGTCTCACATGATTGGCTGCTGGATGGAAATAAGGTGAATGGAACACATGCCCAAGGAGCAGGACCCAAATCAATCAGAGGGAGAAGAGAAACGGTGAGCCTTTTAAGAACTGATCTCACAAGAGATTCCAGACACATTAGTGGAGCTACAACGTTAGTCATGATGAAGTTGAGTTAGTATAGTATGTCTTGGTATAAAGTTGCCCGTACTCCTTGCTTCTGTGTGTGTGTGTTTTATCGAATTTTATATCACGTAGTGACGCTTTGGGAAACTCAAATTTTCTGGTCAATGCACACAGTCTCCTACATAATTCAGTTTTCCCGGTAACTGGCTCCATTTGTGTGTGTACATCTCACAGTGAGTGTGGTGCTGGCTCTACGCCGTGCTTTTGAGTCTAAAGGCAGACGATAAGAGAGCAGCCTTTACCTCAGCATCTACTCTGCACACACATTTTATATAAGGTCTGGAGCCGGCAGGAAAGTTCGCTAAAGCCTTAGAGAATGCCTGTTACTGTCCAGCACACTCTCAAACCTTACATGCAAAAAGACACACACACACACACACACACACACACACACGTGTATATGCTGTCATGTAGGCATTTTGGTTTAGCAGGACGGCACAGACTGCCCCCTCACATTCTAAAAAAAAGTTTGTTTTAGAGGCAATAGCAGTGTTTCTGCCAGTTAGCAAAACACATCATTCTCAGTGTATGTGTGTGGAATGTCTGTGTCATCTGTCCTTGAGCGATTTCTTTATTTAGCACATCTATTGTTGCTTTTCTGCTTCTCTGATCACAGATACCTAATGATTTGTTGATAGGTGTGTTGTTACTGTGTCACAAAGGTCGACTGGTTGGCAGGTGGTGAAGTTGACTAACCTATGTTATTCCATTTACAGCACCACAAAATGTTATATAGGGGCAGTCATGGCCTAATGGTTAGAGAGTCAGACTTGTAACCCAAAGGTCACGCATTCGAGTCTTGGTACCGGCAGGGATTGTAAGTGGGGGAGTGAATGTGCTCTCTTCCACCCTCAATACCATGGCTGAGGTGAGAACCTTGAGCACCCCCAACTGCTCCCTGGGCACTGCAAAATGGGCTGCAAAAGTGGCTGCCCATTGCTCTAGGTGTGTGTTCACGGTGTGGGTGTGTGTGTTCACTACTCACAGCTGTGTGTGTATGAACTTGGATGGGCACACATTCAGAGTATGGTACACCATACTTGGCCACACGTCACGTCACTCAAAATGTGTATATATCATATAACAAAATAATTATACATTTACATATAACATTTTGTGGTGCTGTAACAGTCAACCATATATATATATATATATATATATATATATATATATATATCTCACACTCTATATATAATCATTACACCTATGGGCGTGTGTGTGTTAATTATTATTATTCATTCTGTTCATTAGATATAAATGTAAATCTTAAAAAATAAATGAAACAAAAATTAGAAATAAATGTAAGTACTAAATACTACATGTATATATACAGTATATCCTGATGTATAGCCAAAGGCATGTGTACCTTTTACCACTTTACACCACACTTAATGCATTATCCTCTATAAATGTTATTCAAGATTAACCATCATTAAATCAATGATGCTTGAGAGCATGCGAAAGCGTTCCAGCTCAGGTGATTTCAATGCAAAAGCATCATCAGGAACACAGGAGCCGCCACACAATGCCATACATCAAGACTCCAACATGACTTTAGCTGCAGACCCATGTTTCAGTGTATGTGTGTGTTTGTGTGTGCACGCATATAATGGGCAAGACCCCAGGAATGTGGGGTCAGACTCCCAGAATGCTCGCTCCAGAGGCGATTAAACAAGAGCCCTTCAGCTTAATTACTCCGAGGCCACCTGTCAGTAGATTAGCTGATCACAGAGCGAAGCATTCGGAGTTAAATCAAAGAGCAGGAGTAGCAATCACACGGTTCCGTTCATCTTAATCGAGCTGATTTATTCTTCCCTTACTTTCATTACTTGCTCTCCTGCTTCTTTGCCACCTCTGCTGACTGCCTCCCTATCACCTTCCCAAACCTCACATCCATAGGGGTTCAGATGTTTCTTTTATGAGTGAGTGAGAACTAGCTTTAAACACTCCTCATATTTGCAGCTGTTTAAGCAGACATTTAGCCCTGCCCCAAACTCACGCCATTGGTGGATCTTGTGTCAATGTCACAAGATCCTTGATATAATTTAAACCCATATTACTAATTAGAGTAATCCAAACAGAATCACATTATTAAGGTTATATTTGATGATTGTTGGCAGTTTGACACTATTACAGCTAAGTTTTATTTTTTTTAATTTTTTTAGTCATTTAGCAGACGCTTTTATCCAAAGCGACTTACAAATGAGGACAACAGAAACAATCAATTGTAGTATTAAAACAACTAAAAACAGATCCAAAACTAAAAGCTAAAATTTTATAAATACTACTTATAAACATTTTAAAAATAAAGAAATTAAATAAAAATGGCAAATGCATACAACAAATTTTCAAAACTTAACCTTTAAACGAAAAACAAAAAAATAAAGCTAAAAACAATTCAAAATATTAAAGAACAAAAGGTATAAGAGTATACTAATGATTCTAACATAACACTAAGCCAAACACACACAAAAAACTACATATATGTGTATGTACAACCACACACACATACATATATATACATAAACATTTATAAATTCAATATACATATATTATTTCATTTCCATTTAGTTTGTTGAAGTATTAAAATAACTCAAATTAAATAAAACTAAAACTTAATAAAAAAACTATACAGACATAAGAAATTCAGACATAATTTAACTACAAATAATAAATAATAAAACAAATAAATACAAATAATACAAATCAAACGACAGTAGTTTATCAGTAATCCTAAAAAATAACACTGCCAAACTTACATGTTAAAAAACAACAACTTACTTACACATAGTAAGAAATGGTTATAAAAACTGAAACAGAAGTGAAACAAGTAGTAGGAAAGAGGAGAAATAAAAAGCGATACTTATCCTTTGCCGGTGTCCCTGCCCGGTGGAGTCGCACGGTTGAGTCGATAGTCTTTACACTCTTCGGTCTTCACACAAGGAGGCCATCATGCGACGGCTGCCGCGGTAAACTAAGCTTTTTTAATACCCCTCTAACAAAATACTAAATTAATTCAGCTGGGCACACTTTCCTTATTTTTTCACAACAAATGGCCAAGCAAGCGCAGACACTGACAAGATACGCGATACAGAACGAGACCAAATGCGAATTGAAAGTTTTATTTCAAACTGTCTTCAACCATATTGTTTAGTTTGGGGTAAAGTAACTGTATCAGGGTGTTCCACAGATGTCTGGGCTGATTTCAAACTTGAGATGTGTGGAGAAGAACCAGGCATGTTCCCGTTGCTCTTTTGTGTTTATGAAAACGCTACATGCCTGTTTGAGTCAGTGTGCCACAGTGGTCAGAAGAACCTAATGCTTCTGAATCTTCACCATCTACTTTTAATTAAAAGCTCCTATATTTACATAAACTCATTAGGATTTTACTGCTGTTTGCCGTACAGCATGTCTATCCTCTGGAAAGGTGTAATCCACCTTAGTCTGACAGACAGGGTGCCCGCAGAGCGCTGAAACCTTTACCCAATGAGTGAATTAATGATGAGTTTGCTTTTTCATATTTGTATTTATTATATATATATATATATATAGTTTTCCAATGTATTTAAATGTCAGTTTTAGTTTCAGTTTCAAGGGTTTTAGTAGTTTCAATTTATTTTTTATTTCATGAGCATATTTTTTATATATTTTTTTTAATTTATTTCAGTTTTATTTTTTGTAATTCAGTTTTAGTAATTGAGGAATCGCCAAAACATTTGTAAAAATTATTTATCTAAAATCCCCAAGACCTTTAAAGGGTTAGTTCACCCAAAAATTAAAATTCTGTCATTAATTACTCGCCCTCATGTCATTTCAAACCCGTAAGACCTTCGTTCATCTTCGGAACACAAATTAAGATATTTTTGATGAAATCTGAGAGCTGTC